>NW_026904203.1:0-78681 GCF_024500275.1 Phycodurus eques | reverse complement strand
CCAAAATCACATAGGTCGTCATGTTACAATTTAGTCAATAAAGGCCTCCTACTGGCCCGAAACTGAGTGCTTTAACGCTCGCCGCTCGGCCCCACAGCCGTCCAGAGACTCGGGGGAGGCCTCCCCTGAAAGCTGGATTCCCACCGATCATTTGTTTCAAATCTTAGCGCACGAGGTGAAAAGTAAACGCTAAAAAGTCCTGCCAAAGTCACATAGGTTGTCATGTTACAATTTAGTCAATAAAGGCCTACTACTGGAGCGAAACCGAGTGCTTTGACGCTCGCCGTTCGGGCCCACGACCTCCGAGAGGCTTGGAAGAGGCCTCCCCTGAAACCTGGATTCCCACCGATCGTTTCTTTCAAATCTTAGCCCAGTAGCTGAAAAGTAGGCGCTAAAAAGTCCTGCCAAAATCACATACGTCGTCAGGTTACAATTTAGTCAATAAAGTCCGCCGACTGGACCGAAACTGAGTGATTTAACGCTCGCCGCACGGCCCCACAGCCGTCCAGAAACTCGGGGGAGGCCTCCCCTGAAAGCTGGATTCCCACCGATCGTTTGTTTCAAATCTTAGCCCACTAGCTTAAAAGTAGGCGCTAAAAAGTCTTACCAAAGTCACATTGGTCGTCATGTTACAATTTAGTCAATAAAGGCCTACTACTGGAGCGAAACAGAGTGCTTTGACGCTCGCCGTTCGGTCCCACGACCTCCGAGAGGCTTGGAAGAGGCCTCCCCTGAAAGCTGGATTCCCACCGATCGTTTGTTTCAAATCTTAGCCCACTAGCTCAAAACTAGGCGCTAAAATGTCCTGCCAAAGTCACATAGGTCGTCATGTTACAATTTAGTCAATAAAGGCCTACTACTGGAGAGAAACCGAGTGCTTTGACGCTCGCCGATAGGCCCCACGACCTCTGAGAGGCTTGGAAGTGGCCTCCCCTGAAAGCTGGATTCCCAAGGATTGTCTGTGTGAATTCCTAGCCCGCTAGGCTGAAATTATGCGACCTAAAGTCGTGCCGAAGTCAAATCGGTCGTCATGGTACTCGAGCAAAACTGAGTGCTTTAACGCTCGCCGCTCGGCCCCACAGCCGTCCAGAGACTCGGGGGAGGACTCCACTGAAAGCTGGATTCCCACCGATCGTTTGTTTCAAATCTTATCACACTAGGTCAAAAGTAAGCGCTAAAACGTCCTGCCAAAGTCACATAGGTTGTCATGTTACAATTTAGTCAATAAAGGCCTCCTACTGGAGCGAAACCGAGTGCTTTGACGCTCGCCGTTCGGCCCCACGACCTCCGAGAGGCTTGGAAGAGGCCTCCCCCGAAAGCTGGATTCCCACCGATCGTTTGTTTCAAATCTTAGCCCAGTAGCTGAAAAGTAGGCGCTAAGAAGTCCTGCCAAAATCACATAGGTCGTCATGTTACAATTTAGCCAATAAAGGCCTCCTACTGGACCGAAACGGAGTGCTTTATCGCTCGCCGCTCGGCCCCACAGCCGTCCAGAGACTCGGGGGAGGACTCCCCTGAAAGCTGGATTCCCACCGATCGTTTGTTTCAAATCTTAGCGCACTAGGTGAAAAGTAAGCGCTAAGAAGTCCTGCCAAACTCACATAGGTTGTCATGTTACAATTTAGTCAATAAAGGCCTACTACTGGAGCGAAACAGAGTGCTTTGACGCTCGCCGTTCGGGCCCACGACCTCCGAGAGGCTTGGAAGAGGCCTCCCCTGAAAGCTGGATTCCCAAGGATTGTCTGTGTGAATTCCTAGCCCGCTAGGCTGAAATTAAGCGACCTAAAGTCGTGCCGAAGTCAAATCGGTCGTTATGGTACTCGAGCGAAACTGAGTGCTTTAACGCTCGCCGCTCGGCCCCACAGCCGTCCAGAGACTCGGGGGAGGACTCCCCTGAAAGCTGGATTCCCACCGATAATGTGTTTCAAATCTTAGCCCACTTGCACAAAAGTGAGCGCTAAAAAGTCCTGCCAAAATCACATAGGTCGTCATGTTACAATTTAGTCAATAAAGGCCTACTACTGGACCGAAACTGAGTGCTTTAACGCTCGCCACTCTGCCCCACAGCCGTCCAGAGACTCGGGGGAGGCGTCCCCTGAAAGCTGGATTCCCACCGACTGTTTGTTTCAAATCTTAGCCCACTAGCTCAAAAGTAGGCGCTAAAAAGTCATGCCAAAGTCACATAGGTCGTCATGTTACAATTTAGTCAATAAAGGCCGACTACTGGACCGAAACTGAGTGCTTTAACGCTCGCCACTCTGCCCCACAGCCGTCCAGAGACTCGGGGGAGGACTCCCCTGAAAGATGGATTCCCTCCGATCGTTTGTTTCAAATCTTCGCCCAGTAGCTGAAAAGTAGGCGCTAAAAAGTCCTGCCAAAATCACATAGGTCGTAATGTTACAATTTAGTCAATAAAGGCCAACTACAGGAGAGAAACCGAATGCTTTGACGCTCACCGTTCGCCCCCACAGCCGTCCAGAGACTCGGGGGAGGCCTCCCCTGAAAGCTGGATTCCCACCGATCGTTTGTTTCAAATCTTAGCCCAGTAGCTCTAAAGTAAACGCTAAAAAGTCCTGCCAAAGTCACATAGGTCGTCATGTTACAATTTAGTCAATAAAAGCCTACTACTGGAGCGAAACCGAGTGCTTTGACGCTCACCGTTCGGCCTTACGAGCTCCGAGAGGCTTGGAAGAGGCCTCCCTTGAAAGCTGGATTCCCAAGGCTTGTCTGTGTAAATTCCTAGCCCGCTAGGCAGAAATTAGGCGACCTAAAGTCGTGCCGAAGTCAAATCGGTCGTCATGGTACTCGAGCGAAACTGAGTGCTTTAACGCTCGCCGCTCGGCCCCAAAGCCGTCCAGAGACTCGGGGGAGGACTCCCCTGAAAGCTGGATTCCCACCGATCGTTTGTTTCAAATTTTAGCCCACTAGCTCAAAAGTAAGCGCTAAAAAGTCCTGCCACAATCACATAGGTCGTCATGTTACAATTTAGTCAATAAAGGCCTACTACTGGAGAGAAACCGAATGCTTTGACGCTCGCCGTTCGGCCCCACAGCTGTCCACAGACTCGGGGGAGGACTCCCCTGAAAGCTGGATTCCCACCGATAATGTGTTTCAAATCTTAGCCCACTAACTCAAAAGTAAGCGCTAAAATGTCCTGCCAAAATCACATAGGACGTCATGGTAAAATTTAGTCAATAAAGGCCTACTACTGGACCGAAAACGAGTGCTTTGACGCTCGCCGTTATGCCCCACGACCTCCGAGAGGCTTTGAAGAGGCCTCCCCTGAAAGCTGGATTCCCACCGATCGTTTGTTTCAAATCTTCGCCCAGTAGCTTGAAAGTAGGCGCTAAAAATTCCTGCCAAAATCACATAGGTCGTCATATTACAATTTAGTCAATAAACGCCTCCTACTGGACCGAAACCGAGTGCTTTGAAGCTCGCCGTTAGGCCCCACGACCACTGAGAGGCTTGGAAGTGGCATCCCCTGAAAGCTGCATTCCCACCGATCGTTTGTTTCAAATCTTAGCCCAGTAGCTGAAAAGTAGGCGCAAAAACGTCCTGCCAAAGTCACATAGGTTGTGATGTTACAATTTAGTCAATAAAGGGTTACTACTGGAGCGAAACAGAGTGCTTCGACGCTCGCCGTTCGGCCCCACGAGCTCCGAGAGGCTTGGAAGAGGCCTCCCTTGAAAGCTGGATTCCCAAGGCTTGTCTGTGTGAATTCCTAGCCCGCTAGGCTGAAATTAAGCGACCTAAAGTCGTGCCGAAGTCAAATTGGTCGTCATGGTACTCGAGCGAAACTGAGTGCTTTAACGGTCGCCGCTCGGCCACACAGCCGTCCAGAGACTCGGGGGAGGACTAACCTGAAAGCTGGATTCCCACCCATCGTTTGTTTCAAATCTTAGCGCACTAGTTCAAACGTAAGCGCTAAAAAGTCCTGCCAAAATCACATAGGTCGTCATGTTACAATTTAGTCAATAAAGGCCTATTACTGGACCGAAACTGAGTGCTTTAACGCTCGCCGCTCGGCCCCACAGCCGTCCAGAGATTCAGGGGAGGCCTCCTCTGAAAGCTGGATTCCCACCGATCGTTTGTTTCAAATCTTAGCCCAGTAGCTGAAAAGTAGGCGCAAAAAACTCCTGCCAAAATCACATAGGTCGTCATGTTACAATTTAGTCAATAAAGGCCTACTACTGGAGCGAAACCAAGTGCTTTGACGCGCGCCGTTCGGCCCCACGACCTCCGAGAGGCTTGGAAGAGGCGTCCCCTGAAAGCTGGATTCCCACCGATCGTTTGTTTTAAATCTTAGCCCACTAGCTCAAACGTAAGCGCTAAAAAGTCCTGCCAAAATCACATAGGTCGTCATGTTACAATTTAGTCAATATAGGCCTATTACTTGACCGAAACTGAGAGCTTTAACGCTCGCCGCTCGGCCCCACAGCCGTCCAGAGACTCGGGGGAGGCCTCCCCCGAAAGCTGGATTCCCACCGATCGTTTGTTTCAAATCTTCGCCCAGTAACTGAAAAGTAGGCGCTAAAAAGTCCTGCCAAATCACATAGGTCGTCATGTTACAATTTAGTCAATAAAGGCCTACTACTGGACCGAAACTGAGTGCTTTCACGCTCGCCACTCTGCCCCACAGCCGTCCAGAGACTCGGGGGAGGCGTCCACTGAAAGCTGGATTCCCACCGATCATTTGTTTCAAATCTTAGCCCACTAGCTCAAAAGTAGGCGCTAAAAAGTCATGCCAAAGTCACATAGGTCGTCATGTTATAATTTAGTCATTAAAGGCCTACGACTGGAGCGAAACCAAGTGCTTCGACGCTCGCCGTTCGGCCCCACAAGCTCCGAGAGGCTTGGGAGAGGCCTCCCTTGAAAGCTGGATTCCCAAGGCTTGTCTGTGTGATTTCCTAGCACGCTAGGCTGAAATTAAGCGACCTAAAGTCGTGCCGAAGTCAAATCGGTCGTCATGGTACTCGAGCGAAACTGAGTGCTTTAACGGTCGCCGCTCGGCCCCACAGCAGTCCAGAGACTCGGGGTAGGCCTCCCCTGAAAGCTGGATTCCCACCGATCGTTTGTTTTAAATCTTAGCCCACTAGCTCAAACGTAAGCGCTAAAAAGTCCTGCCAAAATCACATAGGTCGTCATGTTACAATTTAGTCAATAAAGGCCTACTACTGGAGCGAAACCAAGTGCTTTGACGCTCGCCGTTCGGCCCCACGACCTCCGAGAGACTTGGAGGAGGCCTCCCCTGAAAGCTGGATTCCCACCGATCGTTTTTATTAAATCTTAGCCAAGTAGCTGAAAAGTAGGCGCTAAAATGTCCTGCCAAAATCACATAGGTCGTCATGTTACAATTTAGTCATTAAAGGCCTACGACTGGAGCGAAACCAAGTGCTTCGACGCTCGCCGTTCGGCCCCACAAGCTCCGAGAGGCTTGGAAGAGGCCTCCTTTGAAAGCTGGATTCCCAAGGCTTGTCTGTGTGATTTCCTAGCACGCTAGGCTGAAATTAAGCGACCTAAAGTCGTGCCGAAGTCAAATCGGTCGTCATGGTACTCGAGCGAAACTGAGTGCTTTAACGGTCGCCGCTCGGCCCCACAGCAGTCCAGAGACTCGGGGTAGGCCTCCCCTGAAAGCTGGATTCCCACCGATCGTTTGTTTTAAATCTTAGCCCACTAGCTCAAACGTAAGCGCTAAAAAGTCCTGCCAAAATCACATAGGTCGTCATGTTACAATTTAGTCAATAAAGGCCTACTACTGGAGCGAAACCAAGTGCTTTGACGCTCGCCGTTCGGCCCCACGACCTCCGAGAGACTTGGAGGAGGCCTCCCCTGAAAGCTGGATTCCCACCGATCGTTTTTTTTAAATCTTAGCCAAGTAACTGAAAAGTAGGCGCTAAAATGTCCTGCCAAAATCACATAGGTCGTCATGTTACAATTTAGTCATTAAAGGCCTACGACTGGAGAGAAACCGAGTGCTTTGACGCTCGCCGTTCGGCCCCACAGCAATCCAGAGATTCGGGGGAGGCCTCCCCTGAAATCTGGAATCCCACCGATCGTTTATTTCAAATCTTAGCCAACTAGCTCAAAAGTAAGCGCTAAAAAGTCCAACCAAAGTCACATAGGTTGTCATGTTACAATTTAGTCAATAAAGGCCTACTGCTGGAGCGAAACCGAGTGCTTTGACGCTCGCCGTTCGGCCCCATGACCTCCGAGAGGCTTGGAAGAGGCCTCCCCTGAAAGCTGGATTCCCACCGATCGTTTGTTTTTAAATCTTAGCCCAGTAGCTGTAAAGTAGGCTCTAAGAAGTCCTGCCAAAATCACATAGGTCGTCATGTTACAATTTACTCAATAAAGGCCTACTACTGGAGAGAAAGCGAGTGCTTTGACGGTCGCCGTTCGGCCCCACAGCCGTCCAGAGACTCGGGGGAGGCCTCCCCTAAAAGCTGCATTCCCACCGATCGTTTGTTTCAAATCTTAGCCCAGTAGCTGAAAAGTAGGCGCAAAAAAGTCTGCCAAAGTCACATAGGTTGTGATGTTACAATTTAGTCAATAAAGGGTTACTACTGGAGCGAAACCGAGTGCTTCGATGCTCGCCGTTCGGCCCCACGAGCTCCGAGAGGCTTGGAAGAGGCCTCCCTTGAAAGCTGGATTCCCAAGGCTTGTCTGTGTGAATTCCTAGCCCGCTAGGCTGAAATTAAGCGACCTAAAGTCGTGCCGAAGTCAAATTGGTCGTCATGGTACTCGAGCGAAACTGAGTGCTTTAACGGTCGCCGCTCGGCCACACAGCCGTCCAGAGACTCGGGGGAGGACTCCCCTGAAAGCTGGATTCCCACCCATCGTTTGTTTCAAATCTTAGCGCACCCGGTGAAAAGTAAGCGCTAAAAAGTCCTGCCAAAGTCACATAGGTTGTCATGTTACAATTTAGTCAATAAAGGCCTACTACTGGACCGAAAACGAGTGCTTTGACGCTCGCCGTTATGCCCCACGACCTCCGAGAGGCTTGGAAGAGGCCTCCCCTGAAAGCTGGATTCCCACCGATCGTTTGTTTCAAATCTTAGCCCAGTAGCTGAAAAGTAGGCGCTAAAAAGTCCTGCCAAAATCACATAGGTCATCATGTTACAATTTAGTCAATAAAGGCCTCCTACTGGACCGAAACCGAGTGCTTTGACGCTCGCCGTTAGGCCCCACGACCTCTGAGAGGCTTGGAAGCGGCCTCCCCTGAAAGCTGGATTCCCAAGGATTGTCTGTGTGAATTCCTAGCCCGCTAGGCTGAAATTAAGCGACCTAAAGTCGTGCCGAAGTCAAATCGGTCGTCATGGTACTCGAGCGAAACTGAGTGCTTTAAAGCTCGCCGCTCGGCCCCACAGCCGTCCAGAGACTCGGGGGAGGACTCCCCTGAAAGCTGGATTCCAACAGATCGTTTGTTTCAAATCTTAGCGCACTAGGTAAAAAGTAAGCGCTAAAAAGTCCTGCCAAAATCACATAGGTCGTCATGGTACAATTTAGTCAATAAAGGCCTACTACTGGACCGAAAACGAGTGCTTTGACGCTCGCCGTTATGCCCCACGACCTCCGAGAGGCTTGGAAGAGGCCTCATCTGAAAGCTGGATTCCCACCGATCGTTTGTTTCAAATCTTCGCCCAGTAGCTGAAAAGTAGGCGCTAAAAAGTCCTGCCAAAATCACATAGGTCGTCATGTTACAATTTAGTCAATAAACGCCTCCTACTGGACCGAAACCGAGTGCTTTGACGCTCGCCGTTAGGCCCCACGACCTCTGAGAGGCTTGGAAGTGGCATCCCCTGAAAGCTGGATTCCCAAGGATTGTCTGTGTGAATTCCTAGCCCGCTAGGCTGAAATTAAGCGACCTAAAGTCGTGCCGAAGTCAAATCGGTCGTCATGGTAATCGAGCGAAACTGAGTGCTTTAACGGTCGCCGCTCGGCCCCACAGCCGTCCAGAGACTCGGGGGAGGCCTCCCCTGAAAGCTGGATTCCCACCGATCGTTTGTTTCAAATCTTAGCCCACTAGGTCAAACGTAGGCGCTAAAAAGTCTTGCCAAAGTCACATAGGTCGTCATGTTACAATTTAGTCAATAAAGGCCTACTACTGGAGAGAAACCGAGTGCTATGACGCTCGCCGTTCGGCCCCACGACCTCCGAGAGGCTTGGAAGAGGCCTCCCCTGAAAGCTGGATTCCCACCGATCGTTTGTTTCAAATCTTCGCCCAGTAGCTGAAAAGTAGGCGCTAAAAAGTCCTGCCAAAATCACATAGGTCGTCATGGTACAATTTAGTCAATAAAGGCCTACTACTGGAGCGAAACTGATTGCTTTAACGCTCGCCGTTCGGCCCCACAACCTCCGAGAGGCTTGGAAGAAGGCACCCCTGAAAGGTGGATTCCCACCGATGGTTTGTTTCAAATCTTAGCCCAGTAGCTGAAAAGTAGGCGCTAAAAAGTCCTGCCAAAATCACATAGGTCATCATGTTACAATTTAGTCAATAAAGGCCTCCTACTGGACCGAAACCGAGTGCTTTGACGCTCGCCGTTAGGCCCCACGACCTCTGAGAGGCTTGGAAGCGGCCTCCCCTGAAAGCTGGATTCCCAAGGATTGTCTATGTGAATTCCTAGCCCGCTAGGCTGAAATTAAGCGACCTAAAGTCGTGCCGAAGTCAAATCGGTCGTCATGGTACTCGAGCGAAACTGAGTGCTTTAAAGCTCGCCGCTCGGCCCCACAGCCGTCCAGAGACTCGGGGGAGGACTCCCCTGAAAGCTGGATTCCAACAGATCGTTTGTTTCAAATCTTAGCGCACTAGGTAAAAAGTAAGCGCTAAAAAGTCCTGCCAAATTCACATAGGTTGTCATGTTACAATTTAGTCAATAAAGGCCTACTACTGGAGCGAAACCGAGTGCTTTGACGCTCGCCGTTCGGGCCCACGACCTCCGAGAGGCTTGGAAGAGGCCTCCCCTGAAAGCTGGATTCCCACCGATCGTTTCTTTCAAATCTTAGCCCAGTAGCTGAAAAGTAGGCGCTAAAAAGTCCTGCCAAAATCACATAGATCGTCATGTTACAATTTAGTCAATAAAGGCCTCCTACTGGACCGAAACTGAGTGCTTTAATGCTCGCCGCTCGGCCCCACAGCCGTCCAGAGACTCGGGGGAGGCCTCCCCTGAAAGCTGGATTCCCACCGATCGTTTGTTTCAAATCTTAGCCCACTAGGTCAAACGTAGGCGCTAAAAAGTCTTGCCAAAGTCACATAGGTCGTCATGTTACAATTTAGTCAATAAAGGCCTACTACTGGAGAGAAACCGAGTGCTATGACGCTCGCCGTTCGGCCCCACGACCTCCGAGAGGCTTGGAAGAGGCCTCCCCTGAAAGCTGGATTCCCACCGATCGTTTGTTTCAAATCTTCGCCCAGTAACTGAAAAGTAGGCGCTAAAAAGTCCTGCCAAAATCACATTGGTTGTCATGTTACAATTTAGTCAATAAAGGCCTACTACTGGAGCGAAACCGAGTGCTTTGACGCTCGCCGTTCGGCCCCACGACCTCCGAGAGACTTGGAGGAGGCCTCCCCTGAAAGCTGGATTCCCAAGGTTTGTCTGTGTGAATTCCTAGCCCGCTAGGCTGAAATTAAGCGACCAAAAGTCGTGCCGAATTCAAATTGGTCGTCATGGTACTCGAGCGAAACTGAGTGCTTTAACGGGCTCCGCTCGGCCACACAGCCGTCCAGAGACTCGGGGGAGGACTCCCCTGAAAGCTGGATTCCCATCCATCGTTTGTTTCAAATCTTAGCGCACTAGCTCAAACGTAAGCGCTAAAAAGTCCTGCCAAAATCACATAGGTCGTCATGTTACAATTTAGTCAATAAAGGCCTATTACTGGACCGAAACTGAGTGCTTTGACGGTCGCCGTTCGGCCCCACAGCCGTCCAGAGACTCGGGGTAGGCCTCCCCTGAAAGCTGCATTCCCACCGATCGTTTGTTTCAAATCTTCGCCCAGTAACTGAAAAGTAGGCGCTAAAAAGTCCTGCCAAAATCACATTGGTCGTCATGTTACAATTTAGTCAATAAAGGCCTCCTACTGGCCCGAAACTGAGTGCTTTAACGCTCGCCGCTCGGCCCCACAGCCGTCCAGAGACTCGGGGGAGGCCTCCCCTGAAAGCTGGATTCCCACCGATCATTTGTTTCAAATCTTAGCGCACGAGGTGAAAAGTAAACGCTAAAAAGTCCTGCCAAAGTCACATAGGTTGTCATGTTACAATTTAGTCAATAAAGGCCTACTACTGGAGCGAAACCGAGTGCTTTGACGCTCGCCGTTCGGGCCCACGACCTCCGAGAGGCTTGGAAGAGGCCTCCCCTGAAACCTGGATTCCCACCGATCGTTTCTTTCAAATCTTAGCCCAGTAGCTGAAAAGTAGGCGCTAAAAAGTCCTGCCAAAATCACATAGGTCGTCATGTTACAATTTAGTCAATAAAGGCCTCCTACTGGACCAAAAGTGAGTGCTTTTACGGTAGCCGCTCGGCCCCACAGCCGTCCAGAGACTCGGAGGACGACTCCCCTGAAAGCTGGATTCCCACCGATCGTTTGTTTCAAATCTTAGCCCACTAGCTCAAAACTAGGAGCTAAAATGTCCTGCCAAAGTCACATAGGTCGTCATGTTACAATTTAGTCAATAAAGGCCTACTACTGGAGAGAAACCGAGTGCTTTGACGCTCGCCGATAGGCCCCACGACCTCTGAGAGGCTTGGAAGTGGCCTCCCCTGAAAGCTGGATTTCCAAGGATTGTCTGTGTGAATTCCTAGCCCGCTAGGCTGAAATTATGCGACCTAAAGTCGTGCCGAAGTCAAATCGGTCGTCATGGTACTCGAGCGAAACTGAGTGCTTTAACGCTCGCCGCTCGGCCCCACAGCCGTCCAGAAACTCGGGGGAGGACTCCCCTGAAAGCTGGATTCCCACCGATCGTTTGTTTCAAATCTTAGCGCACTAGGTGAAAAGTAAGCGCTAAGAAGTCCTGCCAAAGTCACATAGGTCGTCATGTTACAATTTAGTCAATAAAGGCCTACTACTGGAGCGAAACCGAGTGCTTTGACGCTCGCCGTTCAGCCCCACAACCTCTGAGAGGCTTGAAAGAGGCCTCCCCTGAAAGCTGGATTCCCAAGGATTGTCTGTGTGAATTCCTAGCCCGCTAGGCTGAAATTAAGCGACCTAAAGTCGTGCCGAAGTCAAATCGGTCGTCATGGTACTCGAGCGAAACTGAGTGCTTTAACGCTCGCCGCTCGGCCCCACAGCCGTCCAGAGACTCGGGGGAGGACTCCCCTGAAAGCTGGATTCCCACCGATAATGTGTTTCAAATCTTAGCCCACTAGCTCAAAAGTACGCGCTAAAAAGTCCTGCCAAAATCACATAGGTCGTCATGTTACAATTTAGTCAATAAAGGCCGACTACTGGACCGAAACTGAGTGCTTTAACGCTCGCCACTCTGCCCCACAGCCGTCCAGAGACTCGGGGGAGGACTCCCCTGAAAGATGGATTCCCTCCGATCGTTTGTTTCAAATCTTCGCCCAGTAGCTGAAAAGTAGGCGCTAAAAAGTCCTGCCAAAATCACATAGGTCGTAATGTTACAATTTAGTCAATAAAGGCCAACTACAGGAGAGAAACCGAGTGCTTTGACGCTCACCGTTCGCCACCACAGCCGTCCAGAGACTCGGGGGAGGCCTCCCCTGAAAGCTGGATTCCCACCGATCGTTTGTTTCAAATCTTAGCCCAGTAGCTCTAAAGTAAGCGCTAAAAAGTCCTGCCAAAGTCACATAGGTCGTCATGTTACAATTTAATCAATAAAAGCCTACTACTGGAGCGAAACCGAGTGCTTTGACGCTCACCGTTCAGCCTTACGAGCTCCGAGAGGCTTGGAAGAGGCCTCCCTTGAAAGCTGGATTCCCAAGGCTTGTCTGTGTAAATTCCTAGCCCGCTAGGCAGAAATTAGGCGACCTAAAGTCGTGCCGAAGTCAAATCGGTCGTCATGGTACTCGAGCGAAACTGAGTGCTTTAACGCTCGCCGCTCGGCCCAAAGCCGTCCAGAGACTCGGGGGAGGACTCCCCTGAAAGCTGGATTCCCACCGATCGTTTGTTTCAAATTTTAGCCCACTAGCTCAAAAGTAAGCGCTAAAAAGTCCTGCCACAATCACATAGGTCGTCATGTTACAATTTAGTCAATAAAGGCCTACTACTGGAGAGAAACCGAATGCTTTGACGCTCGCCGTTCGGCCCCACAGCTGTCCAGAGACTCGGGGGAGGACTCCCCTGAAAGCTGGATTCCCACCGATAATGTGTTTCAAATCTTAGCCCACTAACTCAAAAGTAAGCGCTAAAATGTCCTGCCAAAATCACATAGGACGTCATGGTACAATTTAGTCAATAAAGGCCTACTACTGGACCGAAAACGAGTGCTTTGACGCTCGCCGTTATGCCCCACGACCTCCGAGAGGCTTTGAAGAGGCCTCCCCTGAAAGCTGGATTCCCACCGATCGTTTGTTTCAAATCTTCGCCCAGTAGCTGAAAAGTAGGCGCTAAAAAGTCCTGCCAAAATCACATAGGTCGTCATGTTACAATTTAGTCAATAAACGCCTCCTACTGGACCGAAACCGAGTGCTTTGACGCTCGCCGTTAGGCCCCACGACCACTGAGAGGCTTGGAAGTGGCATCCCCTGAAAGCTGCATTCCCACCGATCGTTTGTTTCAAATCTTAGCCCAGTAGCTGAAAAGTAGGCGCAAAAAAGTCCTGCCAAAGTCACATAGGTTGTGATGTTACAATTTAGTCAATAAAGGGTTACTACTGGAGCGAAACAGAGTGCTTCGACGCTCGCCGTTCGGCCCCACGAGCTCCGAGAGGCTTGGAAGAGGCCTCCCTTGAAAGCTGGATTCCCAAGGCTTGTCTGTGTGAATTCCTAGCCCGCTAGGCTGAAATTAAGCGACCTAAAGCCGTGCCGAAGTCAAATTGGTCGTCATGGTACTCGAGCGAAACTGAGTGCTTTAACGGTCGCCGCTCGGCCACACAGCCGTCCAGAGACTCGGGGGAGGACTAACCTGAAAGCTGGATTCCCACCCATCGTTTGTTTCAAATCTTAGCGCACTAGCTCAAACGTAAGCGCTAAAAAGTCCTGCCAAAATCACATAGGTCGTCATGTTACAATTTAGTCAATATAGGCCTATTACTGGACCGAAACTGAGTGCTTTAACGCTCGCCGCTCGGCCCCACAGCCGTCCAGAGATTCAGGGGAGGCCTCCCCTGAAAGCTGGATTCCCACCGATCGTTTGTTTCAAATCTTCGCCCAGTAACTGAAAAGTAGGCGCTAAAAAGTCCTGCCAAAATCACATAGGTCGTCATGTTACAATTTAGTCAATAAAGGCCTACTACTGGACCGAAACTGAGTGCTTTAACGCTCGCCACTCTGCCCCACAGCCGTCCAGAGACTCGGGGGAGGCGTCCACTGAAAGCTGGATTCCCACCGATCATTTGTTTCAAATCTTAGCCCACTAGCTCAAAAGTAGGCGCTAAAAAGTCATGCCAAAGTCACATAGGTCGTCATGTTACAATTTAGTCAAAAAAGGCCTACTACTGGAGCGAAAACGAGTGCTTTGACGCTCGCCGTTCGGCCCCACAGCTGTCCAGAGACTCGGGGGAGGCCTCCCCTGAAAGCTGGATTCCCACCGATCGTGTTTTTCAAATCTTAGCCCACTAGCTCAAAAGTAAGCGCTAAAACGTCTTGCCAAAGTCACATAGGTCGTCATGTTACAATTTAGTCATTAAAGGCCTACGACTGGAGCGAAACCAAGTGCTTCGACGCTCGCCGTTCGGCCCCACAAGCTCCGAGAGGCTTGGAAGAGGCCTCCCTTGAAAGCTGGATTCCCAAGGCTTGTCTGTGTGATTTCCTAGCACGCTAGGCTGAAATTAAGCGACCTAAAGTCGTGCCGAAGTCAAATCGGTCGTCATGGTACTCGAGCGAAACTGAGTGCTTTAACGGTCGCCGCTCGGCCCCACAGCAGTCCAGAGACTCGGGGTAGGCCTCCCCTGAAAGCTGGATTCCCACCGATCGTTTGTTTTAAATCTTAGCCCACTAGCTCAAACGTAAGCGCTAAAAAGCCCTGCCAAAATCACATAGGTCGTCATGTTACAATTTAGTCAATAAAGGCCTACTACTGGAGCGAAACCAAGTGCTTTGACGCTCGCCGTTCGGCCCCACGACCTCCGAGAGACTTGGAGGAGGCCTCCCCTGAAAGCTGGATTCCCACCGATCGTTTGTTTTAAATCTTAGCCAAGTAACTGAAAAGTAGGCGCTAAAATGTCCTGCCAAAATCACATAGGTCGTCATGTTACAATTTAGTCATTAAAGGCCTACGACTGGAGAGAAACCGAGTGCTTTGACGCTCGCCGTTCGGCCCCACAGCAATCCAGAGATTCGGGGGAGGCCTCCCCTGAAATCTGGAATCCCACCGATCGTTTGTTTCAAATCTTAGCCAACTAGCTCAAAAGTAAGCGCTAAAAAGTCCAACCAAAGTCACATAGGTTGTCATGTTACAATTTAGTCAATAAAGGCCTACTGCTGGAGCGAAACCGAGTGCTTTGACGCTCGCCGTTCGGCCCCATGACCTCCGAGAGGCTTGGAAGAGGCCTCCCCTGAAAGCTGGATTCACACCGATCGTTTGTTTTAAATCTTAGCCCAGTAGCTGTAAAGTAGGCGCTAAGAAGTCCTGCCAAAATCACATAGGTCGTCATGTTACAATTTACTCAATAAAGGCCTACTACTGGAGAGAAAGCGAGTGCTTTGACGGTCGCCGTTCGGCCCCACAGCCGTCCAGAGACTCGGGGGAGGCCTCCCCTAAAAGCTGCATTCCCACCGATCGTTTGTTTCAAATCTTAGCCCAGTAGCTGAAAAGTAGGCGCAAAAAAGTCTGCCAAAGTCACATAGGTTGTGATGTTACAATTTAGTAAATTAAGGGTTACTACTAGAGCGAAACCGAGTGCTTCGACGCTCGCCGTTCGGCCCCACGAGCTCCGAGAGGCTTGGAAGAGGCCTCCCTTGAAAGCTGGATTCCCAAGGCTTGTCTGTGTGAATTCCTAGCCCGCTAGGCTGAAATTAAGCGACCTAAAGTCGTGCCGAAGTCAAATCGGTCGTCATGGTACTCGAGCGAAACTGAGTGCTTTAACGGTCGCCGCTCGGCCACACAGCCGTCCAGAGACTCGGGGGAGGACTCCCCTGAAAGCTGGATTCCCACCCATCGTTTGTTTCAAATCTTAGCGCACTCGGTGAAAAGTAAGCGCTAAAAAGTCCTGCCAAAGTCACATAGGTTGTCATGTTACAATTTAGTCAATAAAGGCCTACTACTGGACCGAAAACGAGTGCTTTGACGCTCGCCGTTATGCCCCACGACCTCCGAGAGGCTTGGAAGAGGCCTCCCCTGAAAGCTGGATTCCCACCGATCGTTTGTTTCAAATCTTCGCCCAGTAGCTGAAAAGTAGGCGCTAAAAAGTCCTGCCAAAATCACATAGGTCGTCATGGTACAATTTAGTCAATAAAGGCCTACTACTGGAGCGAAACTGAGTGCTTTAACGCTCGCCGCTCGGCCCCACAGCCGTCCAGAGACTCGGGGGAGGACTCCCCTGAAAGCTGAATTCCCACCGATAATGTGTTTCAAATCTTAGCCCACTAACTCAAAAGTAAGCGCTAAAATGTCCTGCCAAAATCACATAGGTCGTCATGGTACAATTTAGTCAATAAAGGCCTACTACTGGACCGAAAACGAGTGCTTTGACGCTCGCCGTTATGCCCCACGACCTCCGAGAGGCTTGGAAGAGGCCTCCTCTGAAAGCTGGATTCCCACCGATCGTTTGTTTCAAATCTTCGCCCAGTAGCTGAAAAGTAGGCGCTAAAAAGTCCTGCCAAAATCACATAGGTCGTCATGTTACAATTTAGTCAATAAACGCCTCCTACTGGACCGAAACCGAGTGCTTTGACGCTCGCCGTTAGGGCCCACGACCTCTGAGAGGCTTGGAAGTGGCATCCCCTGAAAGCTGGATTCCCAAGGATTGTCTGTGTGAATTCCTAGCCCGCTAGGCTGAAATTAAGCGACCTAAAGTCGTGCCGAAGTCAAATCGGTCGTCATGGTAATCGAGCAAACTGAGTGCTTTAACGGTCGCCGCTCGGCCCCACAGCCGTCCAGAGACTCGGGGGAGGCCTCCCCTGAAAGCTGGATTCCCACCGATCGTTTGTTTCAAATCTTAGCCCACTAGGTCAAACGTAGGCGCTAAAAAGTCTTGCCAAAGTCACATAGGTCGGCATGTTACAATTTAGACAATAAAGGCCTACTACTGGAGAGAAACCGAGTGCTATGACGCTCGCCGTTCGGCCCCACGACCTCCGAGAGGCTTGGAAGAGGCCTCCCCTGAAAGCTGGATTCCCACCGATCGTTTGTTTCAAATCTTCGCCCAGTAACTAAAAAGTAGGCGCTAAAAAGTCCTGCCAAAATCACATAGGTTGTCATGTTACAATTTAGTCAATAAAGGCCTACTACTGGAGCGAAACCGAGTGCTTTGACGCTCGCCGTTCGGCCCCACGACCTCCGAGAGACTTGGAGGAGGCCTCCCCTGAAAGCTGGATTCCCAAGGATTGTCTGTGTGAATTCCTAGCCAACTAGGCTGAAATTAAGCGACCTAAAGTCGTGCCGAAGTCAAATCGGTCGTCATGGTACTCGAGCGAAACTGAGTGCTTTAACGCTCGACGCTCGGCCCCAACCCTAACCCTAACCAAATCTGGAATCCCACCGATCGTTTGTTTCAAATCTTAGCCAACTAGCTCAAAAGTAAGCGCTAAAAAGTCCAACCAAAGTCACATAGGTTGTCATGTTACAATTTAGTCAATAAAGGCCTACTACTGGAGCGAAACTGACTGCTTTGACGCTCGCCGTTCGGGCCCACAGCCGTCCAGAGACTCGGGGGAGGCTTCCCCTGAAAGCTGGATTCCTAGCGATCGTTTGTTTCAAATCTTAGCCCAGTAGCTCAAAAGTGAGCGCTAAAAAGTCTTGCCAAAGTCACATCGGTCGTCATGTTACAATTTAGTCAATAAAGGCCTACTACTGGAGCGAAACCGAGTGCTTTGACGCTCGCCGATAGGCCCCAGGACCTCTGAGAGGCTTGGAAGTGGCCTCCCCTGAAAGCTGGAATCCCAAGGATTGTCTGTGTGTATTCCTAGCCCGCTAGGCTGAAATTAAGCGACCTAAATTCGTGCCGAAGTCAAATCGGTCGTCATGGTACTCGAGCGAAACTGAGTGCTTTAACGGTCGCCGCTCGGCCCCACAGCAGTCCAGAGACTCGGGGGAGGCCTCCCCTGAAAGCTGGATTCCCACCGATCGTTTGTTTTAAATCTTAGCCCACTAGCTCAAACGTAAGCGCTAAAAAGTCCTGCCAAAATCACATAGGTCGTCATGTTACAATTTAGTCAATAAAGGCCTATTACTGGACCGAAACAGAGTGCTTTAAGGCTCGCCGCTCAGCCCCACAGCCGTCCAGAGACTCAGGGGAGGCCTCCCCTGAAAGCTTGATTCCCACCGATCGTTTGTTTCAAATCTTAGCCCAGTAGCTGAAAAGTAGGCGCAAAAAAGTCCTGCCAAAATCACATAGGTCGTCATGTTACAATTTAGTCAATAAAGGCCTACGACTGGAGAGAAACCGAGTGCTTTGACGCTCGCCGTTCGGCCCCACAAGCTCCGAGAGGCTTGGAAGAGGCCTCCCTCGAAAGCTGAATTCCCAAGGCTTGTCTGTGTGAATTCCTAGCCCGCTAGGCTGAAATTAAGCGACCTAAAGTCGTGCCGAAGTCAAATCGGTTGTCATGGTACTCGAGCGAAACTGAGTGCTTTAACGCTCGCCGCTCGGCCCCACAGCCGTCCAGAGACTCGGGGTAGGACTCCCCTGAAAGCTGGATTCCCACCGATCGTTTGTTAGAAATCTTAGCGCACTAGGTCAAAAGTAACCGCTAAAAAGTCCTGCCAAAGTCACATAGGTTGTCATGTTACAATTTAGTCAATAAAGGCCTACTACTGGAGCGAAACTGAGTGCTTTGACGCTCGCCGTTCGGGCCCACAGCCATCCAGAGACTCGGGGGAGGCTTCCCCTGAAAGCTGGATTCCCACCGATCGTTTGTTTCAAATCTTAGCCCACTAGCTCAAAACTAGGCGCTAAAATGTCCTGCCAAAGTCACATAGGTCGTCATGTTACAATTTAGTCAATAAAGGCCTACTACTGGAGAGAAACCAAGTGTTTTGACGCTCGGCGTTCGGCCCCACAGCTGTCCAGAGACTCGGGGGAGGCCTCCCCTCAAAGCTGTATTCCCACCGATCGTTTGTTTTAAATCTTAGCCCACTAGCTCAAAAGTGAGCGCTAAAAAGTCTTGCCAAAGTCACATAGGTCGTCATGTTACAATTTAGTCAATAAAGGCCTACTACTGGAGCGAAACCGAGTGCTTTGACGCTCGGCGTTCGGCCCCACGACCTCCGAGAGACTTGGAGGAGGCCTCCCCTGAAAGCTGGATTCCCACCAATCGTTTGTTTTAAATCTTAGCCCAGTAGCTGAAAAGTAGGCGCTAAAAAGTCCTGCCAAAATCACATAGGTCGTCATGTTACAATTTAGTCATTAAAGGCCTACGACTGGAGAGAAACCGAGTGCTTTGACTCTCGCCGTTCGGCCCCACAGCAATCCAGAGACTCGGGGGAGGCCTCCCCTGAAATCTGGAATCCCACCGATCGTTTGTTTCAAATCTTAGCCAACTAGCTCAAAAGTAAGCGCTAAAAAGTCCAACCAAAGTCACATAGGTTGTCATGTTACAATTTAGTCAATAAAGGCCTACTACTGGAGCGAAACTGACTGCTTTGACGCTCGCCGTTCGGGCCCACAGCCGTCCAGAGACTCGGGGGAGGCTTCCCCTGAAAGCTGGATTCCTAGCGATCGTTTGTTTCAAATCTTAGCCCAGTAGCTCAAAAGTGAGCGCTAAAAAGTCTTGCCAAAGTCACATCGGTCGTCATGTTACAATTTAGTCAATAAAGGCCTACTACTGGAGCGAAACCGAGTGCTTTGACGCTCGCCGATAGGCCCCAGGACCTCTGAGAGGCTTGGAAGTGGCCTCCCCTGAAAGCTGGAATCCCAAGGATTGTCTGTGTGTATTCCTAGCCCGCTAGGCTGAAATTAAGCGACCTAAAGTCGTGCCGAAGTCAAATCGGTCGTCATGGTACTCGAGCGAAACTGAGTGCTTTAACGGTCGCCGCTCGGCCCCACAACAGTCCAGAGACTCGGGGGAGGCCTCCCCTGAAAGCTGGATTCCCACCGATCGTTTGTTTCAAATCTTAGCCCAGTAGCTGAAAAGTAGGCGCTAAAAAGTCCTGCCAAATTCACATAGGTCGTCATGTTACAATTTACTCAATAAAGGCCAACTACTGGAGAGAAACAGAGTGCTTTGACGCTCGCCGTTCGCCCCCACAGACGTCCAGAGACTCGGGGGAGGCCTCCCCTGAAAGCTGGATTCCCACCGATCGTTTGTTTCAAATCTTAGCCCAGTAGCTGAAAAGTAGGCGCTAAAAAGTCCTGCCAAAGTCACATAGGTCGTCATGTTACAATTTAGTCAATAACGGCCTACTACTGGAGAGAAACCAAGTGCTTTGACGCTCGCCGTTCGGCCCCACAGCTGTCCAGAGACTCGGGGGAGGCCTCCCCTGAAAGCTGTATTCCCACCGATCGTTTGTTTCAAATCTTAGCCCACTAGCTCAAAAGTGAGCGCTAAAAAGTCTTGCCAAAGTCACATAGGTCGTCATGTTACAATTTAGTCAATAAAGGCCTACTACTGGAGCGAAACCGAGTGCTTTGACGCTCGCCGATAGGCCCCACGACCTCTGAGAGGCTTGGAAGTGGCCTCCCCTGACAGCTGGATTCCCAAGGATTGTCTGTGTGAATTCCTAGCCCGCTAGGCTGAAATTAAGCGACCTAAAGTCATGCCGAAGTCAAATCGGTCGTCATGGTACTCGAGCGAAACTGAGTGCTTTAACGCTCGCCGCTCGGCCCCACAGCCGTCCAGAGACTCGGGGTAGGACTCCCCTGAAAGCTGGATTCCCACCGATCGTTTGTTTGAAATCTTAGCGCACTAGGTCAAAAGTAACCGCTAAAAAGTCCTGCCAAATTCACATAGGTTGTCATGTTACAATTTAGTCAATAAAGGCCTACTACTGGAGCGAAACTGACTGCTTTGACGCTCGCCGTTCGGGCCCACAGCCGTCCAGAGACTCGGGGGAGGCTTCCCCTGAAAGCTGGATTCCTACCGATCGATTGTTTCAAATCTTAGCCCAGTAGCTCAAAAGTGAGCGCTAAAAAGTCTTGCCAAAGTCACATAGGTCGTCATGTTACAATTTAGTCAATAAAGGCCTACTACTGGAGCGAAACCGAGTGCTTTGACGCTCGCCGTTCGGCCCCACAGCTGTCCAGAGACTCGGGGGAGGCCTCCCCTGAAAGCTGTATTCCCACCGATCGTTTGTTTCAAATCTTAGCCCACTAGCTCAAAAGTGAGCGCTAAAAAGTCTTGCCAAAGTCACATAGGTCGTCATGTTACAATTTAGTCAATAAAGGCCTACTACTGGAGCGAAACCGAGTGCTTTGACGCTCGCCGATAGGCCCCACGACCTCTGAGAGGCTTGGAAGTGGCCTCCCCTGACAGCTGGATTCCCAAGGATTGTCTGTGTGAATTCCTAGCCCGCTAGGCTGAAATTAAGCGACCTAAAGTCGTGCCGAAGTCAAATCGGTCGTCATGGTACTCGAGCGAAACTGAGTGCTTTAACGCTCGCCCCCACAGCCGTCCAGAGACTCGGGGTAGGCCTCCCCTGAAAGCTGGATTCCCACCGATTGTTTGTTTCAAATCTTAGCCCAGTAGCTGAAAAGTAGGCGCTAAAAAGTCCTGCCAAAGTCACATAGGTCGTCATGTTACAATTTAGTCAATAAAGGCCTACTACTGGAGAGAAACCAAGTGCTTTGACGCTCGCCGTTCGGCCCCACAGCTGTCCAGAGACTCGGGGGAGGCCTCCCCTGAAAGCTGTATTCCCCCCGATCGTTTGTTTCAAATCTTAGCCCACTAGCTCAAAAGTGAGCGCTAAAAAGTCTTGCCAAAGTCACATAGGTCGTCATGTTACAATTTAGTCAATAAAGGCCTACTACTGGAGCGAAACCGAGTGCTTTGACGCTCGCCGATAGGCCCCACGACCTCTGAGAGGCTTGGAAGTGGCCTCCCCTGACAGCTGGATTCCCAAGGATTGTCTGTGTGAATTCCTAGCCCGCTAGGCTGAAATTAAGCGACCTAAAGTCGTGCCGAAGTCAAATCGGTCGTCATGGTACTCGAGCGAAACTGAGTGCTTTAACGCTCGCCGCTCGGCCCCACAGCCGTCCAGAGACTCGGGGTAGGACTCCCCTGAAAGCTGGATTCCCACCGATCGTTTGTTTGAAATCTTAGCGCACTAGGTCAAAAGTAACCGCTAAAACGTCCTGCCAAATTCACATAGGTTGTCATGTTACAATTTAGTCAATAAAGGCCAACTACTGTAGCGAAACTGACTGCTTTGACGCTCGCCGATAGGCCCCACGATCTCTGAGAGGCTTGGAAGTGGCCTCCCCTGACAGCTGGATTCCCAAGGATTGTCTGTGTGAATTCCTAGCCCGCTAGGCTGAAATTAAGCGACCTAAAGTCGTGCCGAAGTCAAATCGGTCGTCATGGTACTCGAGCGAAACTGAGTGCTTTAACGCTCGCCGCTCGGCCCCACAGCCGTCCAGAGACTCGGGGTAGGACTCCCCTGAAAGCTGGATTCCCACCGATCGTTTGTTTGAAATCTTAGCGCACTAGGTCAAAAGTAACCGCTAAAACGTCCTGCCAAATTCACATAGGTTGTCATGTTACAATTTAGTCAATAAAGGCCAACTACTGTAGCGAAACTGACTGCTTTGACGCTCGCCGTTCGGGCCCACAGCCGTCCAGAGACTCGGGGGAGGCTTCCCCTGAAAGCTGGATTCCTACCGATCGATTGTTTCAAATCTTAGCCCAGTAGCTCAAAAGTGAGCGCTAAAAAGTCTTGCCAAAGTCACATAGGTCGTCATGTTACAATTTAGTCAATAAAGGCCTACTACTGGAGCGAAACCGAGTGCTTTGACGCTCGCCGATAGGCCCCAGGACCTCTGAGAGGCTTGGAAGTGGCCTCCCCTGAAAGCTGGAATCCCAAGGATTGTCTGTGTGAATTCCTAGCCCGCTAGGCTGAAATTAAGCGACCTAAAGTCGTGCCGAAGTCAAATCGGTCGTCATGGTACTCGAGCGAAACTGAGTGCTTTAACGGTCGCCGCTCGGCCCCACAGCAGTCCAGAGACTCGGGGGAGGCCTCCCCTGAAAGCTGGATTCCCACCGATCGTTTGTTTTAAATCTTAGCCCACTAGCTCAAACGTAAGCGCTAAAAAGTCCTGCCAAAATCACATAGGTCGTCATGTTACAATTTAGTCAATAAAGGCCTATTACTGGACCGAAACTGAGTGCTTTAAGGCTCGCCGCTCAGCCCCACAGCCGTCCAGAGACTCAGGGGAGGCCTCCCCTGAAAGCTTGATTCCCACCGATCGTTTGTTTCAAATCTTAGCCCAGTAGCTGAAAAGTAGGCGCAAAAAAGTCCTGCCAAAATCACATAGGTCGTCATGTTACAATTTAGTCAATAAAGGCCTACGACTGGAGCGAAACTGACTGCTTTGACGCTCGCCGTTCGGGCCCACAGCCGTCCAGAGACTCGGGGGAGGCTTCCCCTGAAAGCTGGATTCCTAGCGATCGTTTGTTTCAAATCTTAGCCCAGTAGCTCAAAAGTGAGCGCTAAAAAGTCTTGCCAAAGTCACATCGGTCGTCATGTTACAATTTAGTCAATAAAGGCCTACTACTGGAGCGAAACCGAGTGCTTTGACGCTCGCCGATAGGCCCCAGGACCTCTGAGAGGCTTGGAAGTGGCCTCCCCTGAAAGCTGGAATCCCAAGGATTGTCTGTGTGTATTCCTAGCCCGCTAGGCTGAAATTAAGCGACCTAAAGTCGTGCCGAAGTCAAATCGGTCGTCATGGTACTCGAGCGAAACTGAGTGCTTTAACGGTCGCCGCTCGGCCCCACAACAGTCCAGAGACTCGGGGGAGGCCTCCCCTGAAAGCTGGATTCCCACCGATCGTTTGTTTCAAATCTTAGCCCAGTAGCTGAAAAGTAGGCGCTAAAAAGTCCTGCCAAATTCACATAGGTCGTCATGTTACAATTTACTCAATAAAGGCCAACTACTGGAGAGAAACAGAGTGCTTTGACGCTCGCCGTTCGCCCCCACAGACGTCCAGAGACTCGGGGGAGGCCTCCCCTGAAAGCTGGATTCCCACCGATCGTTTGTTTCAAATCTTAGCCCAGTAGCTGAAAAGTAGGCGCTAAAAAGTCCTGCCAAAGTCACATAGGTCGTCATGTTACAATTTAGTCAATAACGGCCTACTACTGGAGAGAAACCAAGTGCTTTGACGCTCGCCGTTCGGCCCCACAGCTGTCCAGAGACTCGGGGGAGGCCTCCCCTGAAAGCTGTATTCCCACCGATCGTTTGTTTCAAATCTTAGCCCACTAGCTCAAAAGTGAGCGCTAAAAAGTCTTGCCAAAGTCACATAGGTCGTCATGTTACAATTTAGTCAATAAAGGCCTACTACTGGAGCGAAACCGAGTGCTTTGACGCTCGCCGATAGGCCCCACGACCTCTGAGAGGCTTGGAAGTGGCCTCCCCTGACAGCTGGATTCCCAAGGATTGTCTGTGTGAATTCCTAGCCCGCTAGGCTGAAATTAAGCGACCTAAAGTCATGCCGAAGTCAAATCGGTCGTCATGGTACTCGAGCGAAACTGAGTGCTTTAACGCTCGCCGCTCGGCCCCACAGCCGTCCAGAGACTCGGGGTAGGACTCCCCTGAAAGCTGGATTCCCACCGATCGTTTGTTTGAAATCTTAGCGCACTAGGTCAAAAGTAACCGCTAAAAAGTCCTGCCAAATTCACATAGGTTGTCATGTTACAATTTAGTCAATAAAGGCCTACTACTGGAGCGAAACTGACTGCTTTGACGCTCGCCGTTCGGGCCCACAGCCGTCCAGAGACTCGGGGGAGGCTTCCCCTGAAAGCTGGATTCCTACCGATCGATTGTTTCAAATCTTAGCCCAGTAGCTCAAAAGTGAGCGCTAAAAAGTCTTGCCAAAGTCACATAGGTCGTCATGTTACAATTTAGTCAATAAAGGCCTACTACTGGAGCGAAACCGAGTGCTTTGACGCTCGCCGTTCGGCCCCACAGCTGTCCAGAGACTCGGGGGAGGCCTCCCCTGAAAGCTGTATTCCCACCGATCGTTTGTTTCAAATCTTAGCCCACTAGCTCAAAAGTGAGCGCTAAAAAGTCTTGCCAAAGTCACATAGGTCGTCATGTTACAATTTAGTCAATAAAGGCCTACTACTGGAGCGAAACCGAGTGCTTTGACGCTCGCCGATAGGCCCCACGACCTCTGAGAGGCTTGGAAGTGGCCTCCCCTGACAGCTGGATTCCCAAGGATTGTCTGTGTGAATTCCTAGCCCGCTAGGCTGAAATTAAGCGACCTAAAGTCGTGCCGAAGTCAAATCGGTCGTCATGGTACTCGAGCGAAACTGAGTGCTTTAACGCTCGCCCCCACAGCCGTCCAGAGACTCGGGGTAGGCCTCCCCTGAAAGCTGGATTCCCACCGATTGTTTGTTTCAAATCTTAGCCCAGTAGCTGAAAAGTAGGCGCTAAAAAGTCCTGCCAAAGTCACATAGGTCGTCATGTTACAATTTAGTCAATAAAGGCCTACTACTGGAGAGAAACCAAGTGCTTTGACGCTCGCCGTTCGGCCCCACAGCTGTCCAGAGACTCGGGGGAGGCCTCCCCTGAAAGCTGTATTCCCCCCGATCGTTTGTTTCAAATCTTAGCCCACTAGCTCAAAAGTGAGCGCTAAAAAGTCTTGCCAAAGTCACATAGGTCGTCATGTTACAATTTAGTCAATAAAGGCCTACTACTGGAGCGAAACCGAGTGCTTTGACGCTCGCCGATAGGCCCCACGACCTCTGAGAGGCTTGGAAGTGGCCTCCCCTGACAGCTGGATTCCCAAGGATTGTCTGTGTGAATTCCTAGCCCGCTAGGCTGAAATTAAGCGACCTAAAGTCGTGCCGAAGTCAAATCGGTCGTCATGGTACTCGAGCGAAACTGAGTGCTTTAACGCTCGCCGCTCGGCCCCACAGCCGTCCAGAGACTCGGGGTAGGACTCCCCTGAAAGCTGGATTCC
The DNA here is from genome assembly GCF_024500275.1 of Phycodurus eques. Taxonomy (NCBI): domain Eukaryota; kingdom Metazoa; phylum Chordata; class Actinopteri; order Syngnathiformes; family Syngnathidae; genus Phycodurus; species Phycodurus eques. The sequence goes on along the minus strand of NW_026904203.1, from coordinate 53,294 downwards.
CACCGATCGTTTGTTTGAAATCTTAGCGCACTAGGTCAAAAGTAACCGCTAAAACGTCCTGCCAAATTCACATAGGTTGTCATGTTACAATTTAGTCAATAAAGGCCAACTACTGTAGCGAAACTGACTGCTTTGACGCTCGCCGATAGGCCCCACGATCTCTGAGAGGCTTGGAAGTGGCCTCCCCTGACAGCTGGATTCCCAAGGATTGTCTGTGTGAATTCCTAGCCCGCTAGGCTGAAATTAAGCGACCTAAAGTCGTGCCGAAGTCAAATCGGTCGTCATGGTACTCGAGCGAAACTGAGTGCTTTAACGCTCGCCGCTCGGCCCCACAGCCGTCCAGAGACTCGGGGTAGGACTCCCCTGAAAGCTGGATTCCCACCGATCGTTTGTTTGAAATCTTAGCGCACTAGGTCAAAAGTAACCGCTAAAACGTCCTGCCAAATTCACATAGGTTGTCATGTTACAATTTAGTCAATAAAGGCCAACTACTGTAGCGAAACTGACTGCTTTGACGCTCGCCGTTCGGGCCCACAGCCGTCCAGAGACTCGGGGGAGGCTTCCCCTGAAAGCTGGATTCCTACCGATCGATTGTTTCAAATCTTAGCCCAGTAGCTCAAAAGTGAGCGCTAAAAAGTCTTGCCAAAGTCACATAGGTCGTCATGTTACAATTTAGTCAATAAAGGCCTACTACTGGAGCGAAACCGAGTGCTTTGACGCTCGCCGATAGGCCCCAGGACCTCTGAGAGGCTTGGAAGTGGCCTCCCCTGAAAGCTGGAATCCCAAGGATTGTCTGTGTGAATTCCTAGCCCGCTAGGCTGAAATTAAGCGACCTAAAGTCGTGCCGAAGTCAAATCGGTCGTCATGGTACTCGAGCGAAACTGAGTGCTTTAACGGTCGCCGCTCGGCCCCACAGCAGTCCAGAGACTCGGGGGAGGCCTCCCCTGAAAGCTGGATTCCCACCGATCGTTTGTTTTAAATCTTAGCCCACTAGCTCAAACGTAAGCGCTAAAAAGTCCTGCCAAAATCACATAGGTCGTCATGTTACAATTTAGTCAATAAAGGCCTATTACTGGACCGAAACTGAGTGCTTTAAGGCTCGCCGCTCAGCCCCACAGCCGTCCAGAGACTCAGGGGAGGCCTCCCCTGAAAGCTTGATTCCCACCGATCGTTTGTTTCAAATCTTAGCCCAGTAGCTGAAAAGTAGGCGCAAAAAAGTCCTGCCAAAATCACATAGGTCGTCATGTTACAATTTAGTCAATAAAGGCCTACGACTGGAGAGAAACCGAGTGCTTTGACGCTCGCCGTTCGGCCCCACAAGCTCCGAGAGGCTTGGAAGAGGCCTCCCTCGAAAGCTGAATTCCCAAGGCTTGTCTGTGTGAATTCCTAGCCCGCTAGGCTGAAATTAAGCGACCTAAAGTCGTGCCGAAGTCAAATCGGTTGTCATGGTACTCGAGCGAAACTGAGTGCTTTAACGCTCGCCGCTCGGCCCCACAGCCGTCCAGAGACTCGGGGTAGGACTCCCCTGAAAGCTGGATTCCCACCGATCGTTTGTTAGAAATCTTAGCGCACTAGGTCAAAAGTAACCGCTAAAAAGTCCTGCCAAAGTCACATAGGTTGTCATGTTACAATTTAGTCAATAAAGGCCTACTACTGGAGCGAAACTGAGTGCTTTGACGCTCGCCGTTCGGGCCCACAGCCATCCAGAGACTCGGGGGAGGCTTCCCCTGAAAGCTGGATTCCCACCGATCGTTTGTTTCAAATCTTAGCCCACTAGCTCAAAACTAGGCGCTAAAATGTCCTGCCAAAGTCACATAGGTCGTCATGTTACAATTTAGTCAATAAAGGCCTACTACTGGAGAGAAACCAAGTGTTTTGACGCTCGGCGTTCGGCCCCACAGCTGTCCAGAGACTCGGGGGCGGCCTCCCCTCAAAGCTGTATTCCCACCGATCGTTTGTTTTAAATCTTAGCCCACTAGCTCAAAAGTGAGCGCTAAAAAGTCTTGCCAAAGTCACATAGGTCGTCATGTTACAATTTAGTCAATAAAGGCCTACTACTGGAGCGAAACCGAGTGCTTTGACGCTCGGCGTTCGGCCCCACGACCTCCGAGAGACTTGGAGGAGGCCTCCCCTGAAAGCTGGATTCCCACCAATCGTTTGTTTTAAATCTTAGCCCAGTAGCTGAAAAGTAGGCGCTAAAAAGTCCTGCCAAAATCACATAGGTCGTCATGTTACAATTTAGTCATTAAAGGCCTACGACTGGAGAGAAACCGAGTGCTTTGACTCTCGCCGTTCGGCCCCACAGCAATCCAGAGACTCGGGGGAGGCCTCCCCTGAAATCTGGAATCCCACCGATCGTTTGTTTCAAATCTTAGCCAACTAGCTCAAAAGTAAGCGCTAAAAAGTCCAACCAAAGTCACATAGGTTGTCATGTTACAATTTAGTCAATAAAGGCCTACTACTGGAGCGAAACTGACTGCTTTGACGCTCGCCGTTCGGGCCCACAGCCGTCCAGAGACTCGGGGGAGGCTTCCCCTGAAAGCTGGATTCCTAGCGATCGTTTGTTTCAAATCTTAGCCCAGTAGCTCAAAAGTGAGCGCTAAAACGTCTTGCCAAAGTCACATCGGCCGTCATGTTACAATTTAGTCAATAACGGCCTACTACTGGAGAGAAACCAAGTGCTTTGACGCTCGCCGTTCGGCCCCACAGCTGTCCAGAGACTCGGGGGAGGCCTCCCCTGAAAGCTGTATTCCCACCGATCGTTTGTTTCAAATCTTAGCCCACTAGCTCAAAAGTGAGCGCTAAAAAGTCTTGCCAAAGTCACATAGGTCGTCATGTTACAATTTAGTCAATAAAGGCCTACTACTGGAGCGAAACCGAGTGCTTTGACGCTCGCCGATAGGCCCCACGACCTCTGAGAGGCTTGGAAGTGGCCTCCCCTGACAGCTGGATTCCCAAGGATTGTCTGTGTGAATTCCTAGCCCGCTAGGCTGAAATTAAGCGACCTAAAGTCATGCCGAAGTCAAATCGGTCGTCATGGTACTCGAGCGAAACTGAGTGCTTTAACGCTCACCGCTCGGCCCCACAGCCGTCCAGAGACTCGGGGTAGGACTCCCCTGAAAGCTGGATTCCCACCGATCGTTTGTTTGAAATCTTAGCGCACTAGGTCAAAAGTAACCGCTAAAAAGTCCTGCCAAATTCACATAGGTTGTCATGTTACAATTTAGTCAATAAAGGCCTACTACTGGAGCGAAACTGACTGCTTTGACGCTCGCCGTTCGGGCCCACAGCCGTCCAGAGACTCGGGGGAGGCTTCCCCTGAAAGCTGGATTCCTACCGATCGATTGTTTCAAATCTTAGCCCAGTAGCTCAAAAGTGAGCGCTAAAAAGTCTTGCCAAAGTCACATAGGTCGTCATGTTACAATTTAGTCAATAAAGGCCTACTACTGGAGCGAAACCGAGTGCTTTGACGCTCGCCGATAGGCCCCAGGACCTCTGAGAGGCTTGGAAGTGGCCTCCCCTGAAAGCTGGAATCCCAAGGATTGTCTGTGTGAATTCCTAGCCCGCTAGGCTGAAATTAAGCGACCTAAAGTCGTGCCGAAGTCAAATCGGTCGTCATGGTACTCGAGCGAAACTGAGTGCTTTAACGCTCGCCGCTCGGCCCCACAGCCGTCCAGAGACTCGGGGTAGGACTCCCCTGAAAGCTGGATTCCCACCGATCGTTTGTTTGAAATCTTAGCGCACTAGGTCAAAAGTAACCGCTAAAACGTCCTGCCAAATTCACATAGGTTGTCATGTTACAATTTAGTCAATAAAGGCCTACTACTGTAGCGAAACTGACTGCTTTGACGCTCGCCGTTCGGGCCCACAGCCGTCCAGAGACTCGGGGGAGGCTTCCCCTGAAAGCTGGATTCCTACCGATCGATTGTTTCAAATCTTAGCCCAGTAGCTCAAAAGTGAGCGCTAAAAAGTCTTGCCAAAATCACATAGGTCGTCATGTTACAATTTAGTCAATAAAGGCCTACTACTGGAGCGAAACCGAGTGCTTTGACGCTCGCCGATAGGCCCCAGGACCTCTGAGAGGCTTGGAAGTGGCCTCCCCTGAAAGCTGGAATCCCAAGGATTGTCTGTGTGAATTCCTAGCCCGCTAGGCTGAAATTAAGCGACCTAAAGTCGTGCCGAAGTCAAATCGGTCGTCATGGTACTCGAGCGAAACTGAGTGCTTTAACGGTCGCCGCTCGGCCCCACAGCAGTCCAGAGACTCGGGGGAGGCCTCCCCTGAAAGCTGGATTCCCACCGATCGTTTGTTTTAAATCTTAGCCCACTAGCTCAAACGTAAGCGCTAAAAAGTCCTGCCAAAATCACATAGGTCGTCATGTTACAATTTAGTCAATAAAGGCCTATTACTGGACCGAAACTGAGTGCTTTAAGGCTCGCCGCTCAGCCCCACAGCCGTCCAGAGACTCAGGGGAGGCCTCCCCTGAAAGCTTGATTCCCACCGATCGTTTGTTTCAAATCTTAGCCCAGTAGCTGAAAAGTAGGCGCAAAAAAGTCCTGCCAAAATCACATAGGTCGTCATGTTACAATTTAGTCAATAAAGGCCTACGACTGGAGAGAAACCGAGTGCTTTGACGCTCGCCGTTCGGCCCCACAAGCTCCGAGAGGCTTGGAAGAGGCCTCCCTCGAAAGCTGAATTCCCAAGGCTTGTCTGTGTGAATTCCTAGCCCGCTAGGCTGAAATTAAGCGACCTAAAGTCGTGCCGAAGTCAAATCGGTTGTCATGGTACTCGAGCGAAACTGAGTGCTTTAACGCTCGCCGCTCGGCCCCACAGCCGTCCAGAGACTCGGGGTAGGACTCCCCTGAAAGCTGGATTCCCACCGATCGTTTGTTAGAAATCTTAGCGCACTAGGTCAAAAGTAACCGCTAAAAAGTCCTGCCAAAGTCACATAGGTTGTCATGTTACAATTTAGTCAATAAAGGCCTACTACTGGAGAGAAACCAAGTGTTTTGACGCTCGGCGTTCGGCCCCACAGCTGTCCAGAGACTCGGGGGAGGCCTCCCCTCAAAGCTGTATTCCCACCGATCGTTTGTTTTAAATCTTAGCCCACTAGCTCAAAAGTGAGCGCTAAAAAGTCTTGCCAAAGTCACATAGGTCGTCATGTTACAATTTAGTCAATAAAGGCCTACTACTGGAGCGAAACCGAGTGCTTTGACGCTCGGCGTTCGGCCCCACGACCTCCGAGAGACTTGGAGGAGGCCTCCCCTGAAAGCTGGATTCCCACCAATCGTTTGTTTTAAATCTTAGCCCAGTAGCTGAAAAGTAGGCGCTAAAAAGTCCTGCCAAAATCACATAGGTCGTCATGTTACAATTTAGTCATTAAAGGCCTACGACTGGAGAGAAACCGAGTGCTTTGACTCTCGCCGTTCGGCCCCACAGCAATCCAGAGACTCGGGGGAGGCCTCCCCTGAAATCTGGAATCCCACCGATCGTTTGTTTCAAATCTTAGCCAACTAGCTCAAAAGTAAGCGCTAAAAAGTCCAACCAAAGTCACATAGGTTGTCATGTTACAATTTAGTCAATAAAGGCCTACTACTGGAGTGAAACTGACTGCTTTGACGCTCGCCGTTCGGGCCCACAGCCGTCCAGAGACTCGGGGGAGGCTTCCCCTGAAAGCTGGATTCCTAGCGATCGTTTGTTTCAAATCTTAGCCCAGTAGCTCAAAAGTGAGCGCTAAAAAGTCTTGCCAAAGTCACATCGGTCGTCATGTTACAATTTAGTCAATAAAGGCCTACTACTGGAGCGAAACCGAGTGCTTTGACGCTCGCCGATAGGCCCCAGGACCTCTGAGAGGCTTGGAAGTGGCCTCCCCTGAAAGCTGGAATCCCAAGGATTGTCTGTGTGTATTCCTAGCCCGCTAGGCTGAAATTAAGCGACCTAAAGTCGTGCCGAAGTCAAATCGGTCGTCATGGTACTCGAGCGAAACTGAGTGCTTTAACGGTCGCCGCTCGGCCCCACAACAGTCCAGAGACTCGGGGGAGGCCTCCCCTGAAAGCTGGATTCCCACCGATCGTTTGTTTTAAATCTTAGCCCACTAGCTCAAACGTAAGCGCTAAAAAGTCCTGCCAAAATCACATAGGTCGTCATGTTACAATTTACTCAATAAAGGCCAACTACTGGAGAGAAACAGAGTGCTTTGACGCTCGCCGTTCGCCCCCACAGACGTCCAGAGACTCGGGGGAGGCCTCCCCTGAAAGCTGGATTCCCACCGATCGTTTGTTTCAAATCTTAGCCCAGTAGCTGAAAAGTAGGCGCTAAAAAGTCCTGCCAAAGTCACATAGGTCGTCATGTTACAATTTAGTCAATAACGGCCTACTACTGGAGAGAAACCAAGTGCTTTGACGCTCGCCGTTCGGCCCCACAGCTGTCCAGAGACTCGGGGGAGGCCTCCCCTGAAAGCTGTATTCCCACCGATCGTTTGTTTCAAATCTTAGCCCACTAGCTCAAAAGTGAGCGCTAAAAAGTCTTGCCAAAGTCACATAGGTCGTCATGTTACAATTTAGTCAATAAAGGCCTACTACTGGAGCGAAACCGAGTGCTTTGACGCTCGCCGATAGGCCCCACGACCTCTGAGAGGCTTGGAAGTGGCCTCCCCTGACAGCTGGATTCCCAAGGATTGTCTGTGTGAATTCCTAGCCCGCTAGGCTGAAATTAAGCGACCTAAAGTCATGCCGAAGTCAAATCGGTCGTCATGGTACTCGAGCGAAACTGAGTGCTTTAACGCTCGCCGCTCGGCCCCACAGCCGTCCAGAGACTCGGGGTAGGACTCCCCTGAAAGCTGGATTCCCACCGATCGTTTGTTTGAAATCTTAGCGCACTAGGTCAAAAGTAACCGCTAAAAAGTCCTGCCAAATTCACATAGGTTGTCATGTTACAATTTAGTCAATAAAGGCCTACTACTGGAGCGAAACTGACTGCTTTGACGCTCGCCGTTCGGGCCCACAGCCGTCCAGAGACTCGGGGGAGGCTTCCCCTGAAAGCTGGATTCCTACCGATCGATTGTTTCAAATCTTAGCCCAGTAGCTCAAAAGTGAGCGCTAAAAAGTCTTGCCAAAGTCACATAGGTCGTCATGTTACAATTTAGTCAATAAAGGCCTACTACTGGAGCGAAACCGAGTGCTTTGACGCTCGCCGTTCGGCCCCACAGCTGTCCAGAGACTCGGGGGAGGCCTCCCCTGAAAGCTGTATTCCCACCGATCGTTTGTTTCAAATCTTAGCCCACTAGCTCAAAAGTGAGCGCTAAAAAGTCTTGCCAAAGTCACATAGGTCGTCATGTTACAATTTAGTCAATAAAGGCCTACTACTGGAGCGAAACCGAGTGCTTTGACGCTCGCCGATAGGCCCCACGATCTCTGAGAGGCTTGGAAGTGGCCTCCCCTGACAGCTGGATTCCCAAGGATTGTCTGTGTGAATTCCTAGCCCGCTAGGCTGAAATTAAGCGACCTAAAGTCGTGCCGAAGTCAAATCGGTCGTCATGGTACTCGAGCGAAACTGAGTGCTTTAACGCTCGCCCCCACAGCCGTCCAGAGACTCGGGGTAGGCCTCCCCTGAAAGCTGGATTCCCACCGATCGTTTGTTTCAAATCTTAGCCCAGTAGCTGAAAAGTAGGCGCTAAAAAGTCCTGCCAAAGTCACATAGGTCGTCATGTTACAATTTAGTCAATAAAGGCCTACTACTGGAGAGAAACCAAGTGCTTTGACGCTCGCCGTTCGGGCCCACAGCCGTCCAGAGACTCGGGGGAGGCTTCCCCTGAAAGCTGGATTCCTACCGATCGATTGTTTCAAATCTTAGCCCAGTAGCTCAAAAGTGAGCGCTAAAAAGTCTTGCCAAAGTCACATAGGTCGTCATGTTACAATTTAGTCAATAAAGGCCTACTACTGGAGCGAAACCGAGTGCTTTGACGCTCGCCGATAGGCCCCAGGACCTCTGAGAGGCTTGGAAGTGGCCTCCCCTGAAAGCTGGAATCCCAAGGATTGTCTGTGTGAATTCCTAGCCCGCTAGGCTGAAATTAAGCGACCTAAAGTCGTGCCGAAGTCAAATCGGTTGTCATGGTACTCGAGCGAAACTGAGTGCTTTAACGCTCGCCGCTCGGCCCCACAGCCGTCCAGAGACTCGGGGTAGGACTCCCCTGAAAGCTGGATTCCCACCGATCGTTTGTTAGAAATCTTAGCGCACTAGGTCAAAAGTAACCGCTAAAAAGTCCTGCCAAAGTCACATAGGTTGTCATGTTACAATTTAGTCAATAAAGGCCTACTACTGGAGCGAAACTGAGTGCTTTGACACTCGCCGTTCGGGCCCACAGCCATCCAGAGACTCGGGGGAGGCTTCCCCTGAAAGCTGGATTCCCACCGATCGTTTGTTTCAAATCTTAGCCCACTAGCTCAAAACTAGGCGCTAAAATGTCCTGCCAAAGTCACATAGGTCGTCATGTTACAATTTAGTCAATAAAGGCCTACTACTGGAGAGAAACCAAGTGTTTTGACGCTCGGCGTTCGGCCCCACAGCTGTCCAGAGACTCGGGGGAGGCCTCCCCTCAAACCTGTATTCCCACCGATCGTTTGTTTTAAATCTTAGCCCACTAGCTCAAAAGTGAGCGCTAAAAAGTCTTGCCAAAGTCACATAGGTCGTCATGTTACAATTTAGTCAATAAAGGCCTACTACTGGAGCGAAACCGAGTGCTTTGACGCTCGGCGTTCGGCCCCACGACCTCCGAGAGACTTGGAGGAGGCCTCCCCTGAAAGCTGGATTCCCACCAATCGTTTGTTTTAAATCTTAGCCCAGTAGCTGAAAAGTAGGCGCTAAAAAGTCCTGCCAAAATCACATAGGTCGTCATGTTACAATTTAGTCATTAAAGGCCTACGACTGGAGAGAAACCGAGTGCTTTGACTCTCGCCGTTCGGCCCCACAGCAATCCAGAGACTCGGGGGAGGCCTCCCCTGAAATCTGGAATCCCACCGATCGTTTGTTTCAAATCTTAGCCAACTAGCTCAAAAGTAAGCGCTAAAAAGTCCAACCAAAGTCACATAGGTTGTCATGTTACAATTTAGTCAATAAAGGCCTACTACTGGAGCGAAACTGACTGCTTTGACGCTCGCCGTTCGGGCCCACAGCCGTCCAGAGACTCGGGGGAGGCTTCCCCTGAAAGCTGGATTCCTAGCGATCGTTTGTTTCAAATCTTAGCCCAGTAGCTCAAAAGTGAGCGCTAAAAAGTCTTGCCAAAGTCACATCGGTCGTCATGTTACAATTTAGTCAATAAAGGCCTACTACTGGAGCGAAACCGAGTGCTTTGACGCTCGCCGATAGGCCCCAGGACCTCTGAGAGGCTTGGAAGTGGCCTCCCCTGAAAGCTGGAATCCCAAGGATTGTCTGTGTGAATTCCTAGCCCGCTAGGCTGAAATTAAGCGACCTAAAGTCGTGCCGAAGTCAAATCGGTCGTCATGGTACTCGAGCGAAACTGAGTGCTTTAACGGTCGCCGCTCGGCCCCACAACAGTCCAGAGACTCGGGGGAGGCCTCCCCTGAAAGCTGGATTCCCACCGATCGTTTGTTTTAAATCTTAGCCCACTAGCTCAAACGTAAGCGCTAAAAAGTCCTGCCAAAATCACATAGGTCGTCATGTTACAATTTACTCAATAAAGGCCAACTACTGGAGAGAAACAGAGTGCTTTGACGCTCGCCGTTCGCCCCCACAGACGTCCAGAGACTCGGGGGAGGCCTCCCCTGAAAGCTGGATTCCCACCGATCGTTTGTTTCAAATCTTAGCCCAGTAGCTGAAAAGTAGGCGCTAAAAAGTCCTGCCAAAGTCACATAGGTCGTCATGTTACAATTTAGTCAATAACGGCCTACTACTGGAGAGAAACCAAGTGCTTTGACGCTCGCCGTTCGGCCCCACAGCTGTCCAGAGACTCGGGGGAGGCCTCCCCTGAAAGCTGTATTCCCACCGATCGTTTGTTTCAAATCTTAGCCCACTAGCTCAAAAGTGAGCGCTAAAAAGTCTTGCCAAAGTCACATAGGTCGTCATGTTACAATTTAGTCAATAAAGGCCTACTACTGGAGCGAAACCGAGTGCTTTGACGCTCGCCGATAGGCCCCACGACCTCTGAGAGGCTTGGAAGTGGCCTCCCCTGACAGCTGGATTCCCAAGGATTGTGTGTGTGAATTCCTAGCCCGCTAGGCTGAAATTAAGCGACCTAAAGTCATGCCGAAGTCAAATCGGTCGTCATGGTACTCGAGCGAAACTGAGTGCTTTAACGCTCACCGCTCGGCCCCACAGCCGTCCAGAGACTCGGGGTAGGACTCCCCTGAAAGCTGGATTCCCACCGATCGTTTGTTTGAAATCTTAGCGCACTAGGTCAAAAGTAACCGCTAAAAAGTCCTGCCAAATTCACATAGGTTGTCATGTTACAATTTAGTCAATAAAGGCCTACTACTGGAGCGAAACTGACTGCTTTGACGCTCGCCGTTCGGGCCCACAGCCGTCCAGAGACTCGGGGGAGGCTTCCCCTGAAAGCTGGATTCCTACCGATCGATTGTTTCAAATCTTAGCCCAGTAGCTCAAAAGTGAGCGCTAAAAAGTCTTGCCAAAGTCACATAGGTCGTCATGTTACAATTTAGTCAATAAAGGCCTACTACTGGAGCGAAACCGAGTGCTTTGACGCTCGCCGATAGGCCCCAGGACCTCTGAGAGGCTTGGAAGTGGCCTCCCCTGAAAGCTGGAATCCCAAGGATTGTCTGTGTGAATTCCTAGCCCGCTAGGCTGAAATTAAGCGACCTAAAGTCGTGCCGAAGTCAAATCGGTCGTCATGGTACTCGAGCGAAACTGAGTGCTTTAACGCTCGCCGCTCGGCCCCACAGCCGTCCAGAGACTCGGGGTAGGACTCCCCTGAAAGCTGGATTCCCACCGATCGTTTGTTTGAAATCTTAGCGCACTAGGTCAAAAGTAACCGCTAAAACGTCCTGCCAAATTCACATAGGTTGTCATGTTACAATTTAGTCAATAAAGGCCTACTACTGTAGCGAAACTGACTGCTTTGACGCTCGCCGTTCGGGCCCACAGCCGTCCAGAGACTCGGGGGAGGCTTCCCCTGAAAGCTGGATTCCTACCGATCGATTGTTTCAAATCTTAGCCCAGTAGCTCAAAAGTGAGCGCTAAAAAGTCTTGCCAAAGTCACATAGGTCGTCATGTTACAATTTAGTCAATAAAGGCCTACTACTGGAGCGAAACCGAGTGCTTTGACGCTCGCCGATAGGCCCCAGGACCTCTGAGAGGCTTGGAAGTGGCCTCCCCTGAAAGCTGGAATCCCAAGGATTGTCTGTGTGAATTCCTAGCCCGCTAGGCTGAAATTAAGCGACCTAAAGTCGTGCCGAAGTCAAATCGGTCGTCATGGTACTCGAGCGAAACTGAGTGCTTTAACGGTCGCCGCTCGGCCCCACAGCAGTCCAGAGACTCGGGGGAGGCCTCCCCTGAAAGCTGGATTCCCACCGATCGTTTGTTTTAAATCTTAGCCCACTAGCTCAAACGTAAGCGCTAAAAAGTCCTGCCAAAATCACATAGGTCGTCATGTTACAATTTAGTCAATAAAGGCCTATTACTGGACCGAAACTGAGTGCTTTAAGGCTCGCCGCTCAGCCCCACAGCCGTCCAGAGACTCAGGGGAGGCCTCCCCTGAAAGCTTGATTCCCACCGATCGTTTGTTTCAAATCTTAGCCCAGTAGCTGAAAAGTAGGCGCAAAAAAGTCCTGCCAAAATCACATAGGTCGTCATGTTACAATTTAGTCAATAAAGGCCTACGACTGGAGAGAAACCGAGTGCTTTGACGCTCGCCGTTCGGCCCCACAAGCTCCGAGAGGCTTGGAAGAGGCCTCCCTCGAAAGCTGAATTCCCAAGGCTTGTCTGTGTGAATTCCTAGCCCGCTAGGCTGAAATTAAGCGACCTAAAGTCGTGCCGAAGTCAAATCGGTTGTCATGGTACTCGAGCGAAACTGAGTGCTTTAACGCTCGCCGCTCGGCCCCACAGCCGTCCAGAGACTCGGGGTAGGACTCCCCTGAAAGCTGGATTCCCACCGATCGTTTGTTAGAAATCTTAGCGCACTAGGTCAAAAGTAACCGCTAAAAAGTCCTGCCAAAGTCACATAGGTTGTCATGTTACAATTTAGTCAATAAAGGCCTACTACTGGAGCGAAACTGAGTGCTTTGACACTCGCCGTTCGGGCCCACAGCCATCCAGAGACTCGGGGGAGGCTTCCCCTGAAAGCTGGATTCCCACCGATCGTTTGTTTCAAATCTTAGCCCACTAGCTCAAAACTAGGCGCTAAAATGTCCTGCCAAAGTCACATAGGTCGTCATGTTACAATTTAGTCAATAAAGGCCTACTACTGGAGAGAAACCAAGTGTTTTGACGCTCGGCGTTCGGCCCCACAGCTGTCCAGAGACTCGGGGGAGGCCTCCCCTCAAACCTGTATTCCCACCGATCGTTTGTTTTAAATCTTAGCCCACTAGCTCAAAAGTGAGCGCTAAAAAGTCTTGCCAAAGTCACATAGGTCGTCATGTTACAATTTAGTCAATAAAGGCCTACTACTGGAGCGAAACCGAGTGCTTTGACGCTCGGCGTTCGGCCCCACGACCTCCGAGAGACTTGGAGGAGGCCTCCCCTGAAAGCTGGATTCCCACCAATCGTTTGTTTTAAATCTTAGCCCAGTAGCTGAAAAGTAGGCGCTAAAAAGTCCTGCCAAAATCACATAGGTCGTCATGTTACAATTTAGTCATTAAAGGCCTACGACTGGAGAGAAACCGAGTGCTTTGACTCTCGCCGTTCGGCCCCACAGCAATCCAGAGACTCGGGGGAGGCCTCCCCTGAAATCTGGAATCCCACCGATCGTTTGTTTCAAATCTTAGCCAACTAGCTCAAAAGTAAGCGCTAAAAAGTCCAACCAAAGTCACATAGGTTGTCATGTTACAATTTAGTCAATAAAGGCCTACTACTGGAGCGAAACTGACTGCTTTGACGCTCGCCGTTCGGGCCCACAGCCGTCCAGAGACTCGGGGGAGGCTTCCCCTGAAAGCTGGATTCCTAGCGATCGTTTGTTTCAAATCTTAGCCCAGTAGCTCAAAAGTGAGCGCTAAAAAGTCTTGCCAAAGTCACATCGGTCGTCATGTTACAATTTAGTCAATAAAGGCCTACTACTGGAGCGAAACCGAGTGCTTTGACGCTCGCCGATAGGCCCCAGGACCTCTGAGAGGCTTGGAAGTGGCCTCCCCTGAAAGCTGGAATCCCAAGGATTGTCTGTGTGAATTCCTAGCCCGCTAGGCTGAAATTAAGCGACCTAAAGTCGTGCCGAAGTCAAATCGGTCGTCATGGTACTCGAGCGAAACTGAGTGCTTTAACGGTCGCCGCTCGGCCCCACAACAGTCCAGAGACTCGGGGGAGGCCTCCCCTGAAAGCTGGATTCCCACCGATCGTTTGTTTTAAATCTTAGCCCACTAGCTCAAACGTAAGCGCTAAAAAGTCCTGCCAAAATCACATAGGTCGTCATGTTACAATTTACTCAATAAAGGCCAACTACTGGAGAGAAACAGAGTGCTTTGACGCTCGCCGTTCGCCCCCACAGACGTCCAGAGACTCGGGGGAGGCCTCCCCTGAAAGCTGGATTCCCACCGATCGTTTGTTTCAAATCTTAGCCCAGTAGCTGAAAAGTAGGCGCTAAAAAGTCCTGCCAAAGTCACATAGGTCGTCATGTTACAATTTAGTCAATAACGGCCTACTACTGGAGAGAAACCAAGTGCTTTGACGCTCGCCGTTCGGCCCCACAGCTGTCCAGAGACTCGGGGGAGGCCTCCCCTGAAAGCTGTATTCCCACCGATCGTTTGTTTCAAATCTTAGCCCACTAGCTCAAAAGTGAGCGCTAAAAAGTCTTGCCAAAGTCACATAGGTCGTCATGTTACAATTTAGTCAATAAAGGCCTACTACTGGAGCGAAACCGAGTGCTTTGACGCTCGCCGATAGGCCCCATGACCTCTGAGAGGCTTGGAAGTGGCCTCCCCTGACAGCTGGATTCCCAAGGATTGTCTGTGTGAATTCCTAGCCCGCTAGGCTGAAATTAAGCGACCTAAAGTCATGCCGAAGTCAAATCGGTCGTCATGGTACTCGAGCGAAACTGAGTGCTTTAACGCTCACCGCTCGGCCCCACAGCCGTCCAGAGACTCGGGGTAGGACTCCCCTGAAAGCTGGATTCCCACCGATCGTTTGTTTGAAATCTTAGCGCACTAGGTCAAAAGTAACCGCTAAAAAGTCCTGCCAAATTCACATAGGTTGTCATGTTACAATTTAGTCAATAAAGGCCTACTACTGGAGCGAAACTGACTGCTTTGACGCTCGCCGTTCGGGCCCACAGCCGTCCAGAGACTCGGGGGAGGCTTCCCCTGAAAGCTGGATTCCTACCGATCGATTGTTTCAAATCTTAGCCCAGTAGCTCAAAAGTGAGCGCTAAAAAGTCTTGCCAAAGTCACATAGGTCGTCATGTTACAATTTAGTCAATAAAGGCCTACTACTGGAGCGAAACCGAGTGCTTTGACGCTCGCCGATAGGCCCCAGGACCTCTGAGAGGCTTGGAAGTGGCCTCCCCTGAAAGCTGGAATCCCAAGGATTGTCTGTGTGAATTCCTAGCCCGCTAGGCTGAAATTAAGCGACCTAAAGTCGTGCCGAAGTCAAATCGGTCGTCATGGTACTCGAGCGAAACTGAGTGCTTTAACGCTCGCCGCTCGGCCCCACAGCCGTCCAGAGACTCGGGGTAGGACTCCCCTGAAAGCTGGATTCCCACCGATCGTTTGTTTGAAATCTTAGCGCACTAGGTCAAAAGTAACCGCTAAAACGTCCTGCCAAATTCACATAGGTTGTCATGTTACAATTTAGTCAATAAAGGCCTACTACTGTAGCGAAACTGACTGCTTTGACGCTCGCCGTTCGGGCCCACAGCCGTCCAGAGACTCGGGGGAGGCTTCCCCTGAAAGCTGGATTCCTACCGATCGATTGTTTCAAATCTTAGCCCAGTAGCTCAAAAGTGAGCGCTAAAAAGTCTTGCCAAAGTCACATAGGTCGTCATGTTACAATTTAGTCAATAAAGGCCTACTACTGGAGCGAAACCGAGTGCTTTGACGCTCGCCGATAGGCCCCAGGACCTCTGAGAGGCTTGGAAGTGGCCTCCCCTGAAAGCTGGAATCCCAAGGATTGTCTGTGTGAATTCCTAGCCCGCTAGGCTGAAATTAAGCGACCTAAAGTCGTGCCGAAGTCAAATCGGTCGTCATGGTACTCGAGCGAAACTGAGTGCTTTAACGGTCGCCGCTCGGCCCCACAGCAGTCCAGAGACTCGGGGGAGGCCTCCCCTGAAAGCTGGATTCCCACCGATCGTTTGTTTTAAATCTTAGCCCACTAGCTCAAACGTAAGCGCTAAAAAGTCCTGCCAAAATCACATAGGTCGTCATGTTACAATTTAGTCAATAAAGGCCTACGACTGGAGAGAAACCGAGTGCTTTGACGCTCGCCGTTCGGCCCCACAAGCTCCGAGAGGCTTGGAAGAGGCCTCCCTCGAAAGCTGAATTCCCAAGGCTTGTCTGTGTGAATTCCTAGCCCGCTAGGCTGAAATTAAGCGACCTAAAGTCGTGCCGAAGTCAAATCGGTTGTCATGGTACTCGAGCGAAACTGAGTGCTTTAAGGCTCGCCGCTCAGCCCCACAGCCGTCCAGAGACTCAGGGGAGGCCTCCCCTGAAAGCTTGATTCCCACCGATCGTTTGTTTCAAATCTTAGCCCAGTAGCTGAAAAGTAGGCGCAAAAAAGTCCTGCCAAAATCACATAGGTCGTCATGTTACAATTTAGTCAATAAAGGCCTACGACTGGAGAGAAACCGAGTGCTTTGACGCTCGCCGTTCGGCCCCACAAGCTCCGAGAGGCTTGGAAGAGGCCTCCCTCGAAAGCTGAATTCCCAAGGCTTGTCTGTGTGAATTCCTAGCCCGCTAGGCTGAAATTAAGCGACCTAAAGTCGTGCCGAAGTCAAATCGGTTGTCATGGTACTCGAGCGAAACTGAGTGCTTTAACGCTCGCCGCTCGGCCCCACAGCCGTCCAGAGACTCGGGGTAGGACTCCCCTGAAAGCTGGATTCCCACCGATCGTTTGTTAGAAATCTTAGCGCACTAGGTCAAAAGTAACCGCTAAAAAGTCCTGCCAAAGTCACATAGGTTGTCATGTTACAATTTAGTCAATAAAGGCCTACTACTGGAGCGAAACTGAGTGCTTTGACACTCGCCGTTCGGGCCCACAGCCATCCAGAGACTCGGGGGAGGCTTCCCCTGAAAGCTGGATTCCCACCGATCGTTTGTTTCAAATCTTAGCCCACTAGCTCAAAACTAGGCGCTAAAATGTCCTGCCAAAGTCACATAGGTCGTCATGTTACAATTTAGTCAATAAAGGCCTACTACTGGAGAGAAACCAAGTGTTTTGACGCTCGGCGTTCGGCCCCACAGCTGTCCAGAGACTCGGGGGAGGCCTCCCCTCAAACCTTTATTCCCACCGATCGTTTGTTTTAAATCTTAGCCCACTAGCTCAAAAGTGAGCGCTAAAAAGTCTTGCCAAAGTCACATAGGTCGTCATGTTACAATTTAGTCAATAAAGGCCTACTACTGGAGCGAAACCGAGTGCTTTGACGCTCGGCGTTCGGCCCCACGACCTCCGAGAGACTTGGAGGAGGCCTCCCCTGAAAGCTGGATTTCCACCAATCGTTTGTTTTAAATCTTAGCCCAGTAGCTGAAAAGTAGGCGCTAAAAAGTCCTGCCAAAATCACATAGGTCGTCATGTTACAATTTAGTCATTAAAGGCCTACGACTGGAGAGAAACCGAGTGCTTTGACTCTCGCCGTTCGGCCCCACAGCAATCCAGAGACTCGGGGGAGGCCTCCCCTGAAATCTGGAATCCCACCGATCGTTTGTTTCAAATCTTAGCCAACTAGCTCAAAAGTAAGCGCTAAAAAGTCCAACCAAAGTCACATAGGTTGTCATGTTACAATTTAGTCAATAAAGGCCTACTACTGGAGCGAAACTGACTGCTTTGACGCTCGCCGTTCGGGCCCACAGCCGTCCAGAGACTCGGGGGAGGCTTCCCCTGAAAGCTGGATTCCTAGCGATCGTTTGTTTCAAATCTTAGCCCAGTAGCTCAAAAGTGAGCGCTAAAAAGTCTTGCCAAAGTCACATCGGTCGTCATGTTACAATTTAGTCAATAAAGGCCTACTACTGGAGCGAAACCGAGTGCTTTGACGCTCGCCGATAGGCCCCAGGACCTCTGAGAGGCTTGGAAGTGGCCTCCCCTGAAAGCTGGAATCCCAAGGATTGTCTGTGTGAATTCCTAGCCCGCTAGGCTGAAATTAAGCGACCTAAAGTCGTGCCGAAGTCAAATCGGTCGTCATGGTACTCGAGCGAAACTGAGTGCTTTAACGGTCGCCGCTCGGCCCCACAACAGTCCAGAGACTCGGGGGAGGCCTCCCCTGAAAGCTGGATTCCCACCGATCGTTTGTTTTAAATCTTAGCCCACTAGCTCAAACGTAAGCGCTAAAAAGTCCTGCCAAAATCACATAGGTCGTCATGTTACAATTTACTCAATAAAGGCCAACTACTGGAGAGAAACAGAGTGCTTTGACGCTCGCCGTTCGCCCCCACAGACGTCCAGAGACTCGGGGGAGGCCTCCCCTGAAAGCTGGATTCCCACCGATCGTTTGTTTCAAATCTTAGCCCAGTAGCTGAAAAGTAGGCGCTAAAAAGTCCTGCCAAAGTCACATAGGTCGTCATGTTACAATTTAGTCAATAACGGCCTACTACTGGAGAGAAACCAAGTGCTTTGACGCTCGCCGTTCGGCCCCACAGCTTTCCAGAGACTCGGGGGAGGCCTCCCCTGAAAGCTGTATTCCCACCGATCGTTTGTTTCAAATCTTAGCCCACTAGCTCAAAAGTGAGCGCTAAAAAGTCTTGC
Source organism: Phycodurus eques (assembly GCF_024500275.1). Lineage (NCBI taxonomy): Eukaryota > Metazoa > Chordata > Actinopteri > Syngnathiformes > Syngnathidae > Phycodurus > Phycodurus eques. The sequence goes on along the minus strand of NW_026904203.1, from coordinate 35,230 downwards.
CAAAGTCACATAGGTCGTCATGTTACAATTTAGTCAATAAAGGCCTACTACTGGAGCGAAACCGAGTGCTTTGACGCTCGCCGATAGGCCCCACGACCTCTGAGAGGCTTGGAAGTGGCCTCCCCTGACAGCTGGATTCCCAAGGATTGTCTGTGTGAATTCCTAGCCCGCTAGGCTGAAATTAAGCGACCTAAAGTCATGCCGAAGTCAAATCGGTCGTCATGGTACTCGAGCGAAACTGAGTGCTTTAACGCTCACCGCTCGGCCCCACAGCCGTCCAGAGACTCGGGGTAGGACTCCCCTGAAAGCTGGATTCCCACCGATCGTTTGTTTGAAATCTTAGCGCACTAGGTCAAAAGTAACCGCTAAAAAGTCCTGCCAAATTCACATAGGTTGTCATGTTACAATTTAGTCAATAAAGGCCTACTACTGGAGCGAAACTGACTGCTTTGACGCTCGCCGTTCGGGCCCACAGCCGTCCAGAGACTCGGGGGAGGCTTCCCCTGAAAGCTGGATTCCTACCGATCGATTGTTTCAAATCTTAGCCCAGTAGCTCAAAAGTGAGCGCTAAAAAGTCTTGCCAAAGTCACATAGGTCGTCATGTTACAATTTAGTCAATAAAGGCCTACTACTGGAGCGAAACCGAGTGCTTTGACGCTCGCCGATAGGCCCCAGGACCTCTGAGAGGCTTGGAAGTGGCCTCCCCTGAAAGCTGGAATCCCAAGGATTGTCTGTGTGAATTCCTAGCCCGCTAGGCTGAAATTAAGCGACCTAAATTCGTGCCGAAGTCAAATCGGTCGTCATGGTACTCGAGCGAAACTGAGTGCTTTAACGGTCGCCGCTCGGCCCCACAGCAGTCCAGAGACTCGGGGGAGGCCTCCCCTGAAAGCTGGATTCCCACCGATCGTTTGTTTTAAATCTTAGCCCACTAGCTCAAACGTAAGCGCTAAAAAGTCCTGCCAAAATCACATAGGTCGTCATGTTACAATTTAGTCAATAAAGGCCTATTACTGGACCGAAACTGAGTGCTTTAAGGCTCGCCGCTCAGCCCCACAGCCGTCCAGAGACTCAGGGGAGGCCTCCCCTGAAAGCTTGATTCCCACCGATCGTTTGTTTCAAATCTTAGCCCAGTAGCTGAAAAGTAGGCGCAAAAAAGTCCTGCCAAAATCACATAGGTCGTCATGTTACAATTTAGTCAATAAAGGCCTACGACTGGAGAGAAACCGAGTGCTTTGACGCTCGCCGTTCGGCCCCATGACCTCCGAGGGGCTTGGAAGAGGCCTCCCCTGAAAGCTGGATTCCCACCGATCGTTTGTTTCAAATCTTAGCCCAGTAGCTGAAAAGTAGGCGCTAAAAAGTCCTGCCAAAATCACATAGGTCGTCATGTTACAATTTAGTCAATAAAGGCCTCCTACTGGACCGAAACTGAGTGCTTTAATGCTCGCCTCTCGGCCCCACAGCCGTCCAGAGACTCAAGGGAGGCGTCCCCTGAAAGCTGGATTCCCACCGATCATTTGTTTCAAATCGTAGCCGACTAGCTGAAAGGTAAGCGCTAAAAGGTCTTGCCAAAATCACATAGGACGTCATGTTACAATTTAGTCATTAAAGGCCTACGACTGGAGCGAAACCGAGTGCTTCGACGCTCGCCGTTCGGCCCCACAAGCTCCGAGAGGCTTGGAAGAGGCCTCCCTCGAAAGCTGAATTCCCAAGGCTTGTGTGTGTGAATTCCTAGCCCGCTAGGCTGAAATTAAGCGACCTAAAGTCGTGCCGAAGTCAAATCGGTTGTCATGGTACTCGAGCGAAACTGAGTGCTTTAACGCTCGCCGCTCGGCCCCACAGCCGTCCAGAGACTCGGGGTAGGACTCCACTGAAAGCTGGATTCCCACCGATCGTTTGTTAGAAATCTTAGCGCACTAGGTCAAAAGTAACCGCTAAAAAGTCCTGCCAAAGTCACATAGGTTGTCATGTTACAATTTAGTCAATAAAGGCCTACTACTGGAGCGAAACTGAGTGCTTTGACGCTCGCCGTTCGGGCCCACAGCCGTCCAGAGACTCGGGGGAGGCTTCCCCTGAAAGCTGGATTCCCACCGATCGTTTGTTTCAAATCTTAGCCCACTAGCTCAAAACTAGGCGCTAAAATGTCCTGCCAAAGTCACATAGGTCGTCATGTTACAATTTAGTCAATAAAGGCCTACTACTGGAGAGAAACCAAGTGTTTTGACGCTCGGCGTTCGGCCCCACAGCTGTCCAGAGACTCGGGGGAGGCCTCCCCTCAAAGCTGTATTCCCACCGATCGTTTGTTTTAAATCTTAGCCCACTAGCTCAAAAGTGAGCGCTAAAAAGTCTTGCCAAAGTCACATAGGTCGTCATGTTACAATTTAGTCAATAAAGGCCTACTACTGGAGCGAAACCGAGTGCTTTGACGCTCGGCGTTCGGCCCCACGACCTCCGAGAGACTTGGAGGAGGCCTCCCCTGAAAGCTGGATTCCCACCAATCGTTTGTTTTAAATCTTAGCCCAGTAGCTGAAAAGTAGGCGCTAAAAAGTCCTACCAAAATCACATAGGTCGTCATGTTACAATTTAGTCATTAAAGGCCTACGACTGGAGAGAAACCGAGTGCTTTGACTCTCGCCGTTCGGCCCCACAGCAATCCAGAGACTCGGGGGAGGCCTCGCCTGAAATCTGGAATCCCACCGATCGTTTGTTTCAAATCTTAGCCAACTAGCTCAAAAGTAAGCGCTAAAAAGTCCAACCAAAGTCACATAGGTTGTCATGTTACAATTTAGTCAATAAAGGCCTACTACTGGAGCGAAACTGACTGCTTTGACGCTCGCCGTTCGGGCCCACAGCCGTCCAGAGACTCGGGGGAGGCTTCCCCTGAAAGCTGGATTCCTACCGATCGTTTGTTTCAAATCTTAGCCCAGTAGCTCAAAAGTGAGCGCTAAAAAGTCTTGCCAAAGTCACATAGGTCGTCATGTTACAATTTAGTCAATAAAGGCCTACTACTGGAGCGAAGCCGAGTGCTTTGACGCTCGCCGATAGGCCCCAGGACCTCTGAGAGGCTTGGAAGTGGCCTCCCCTGAAAGCTGGAATCCCAAGGATTGTCTGTGTGAATTCCTAGCCCGCTAGGCTGAAATTAAGCGACCTAAAGTAGTGCCGAAGTCAAATCGGTCGTCATGGTACTCGAGCGAAACTGAGTGCTTTAACGGTCGCCGCTCGGCCCCACAACAGTCCAGAGACTCGGGGGAGGCCTCCCCTGAAAGCTGGATTCCCACCGATCGTTTGTTTTAAATCTTAGCCCACTAGCTCAAACGTAAGCGCTAAAAAGTCCTGCCAAAATCACATAGGTCGTCATGTTACAATTTAGTCAATAAAGGCCTATTACTGGACCGAAACTGAGTGCTTTAAGGCTCGCCGCTCAGCCCCACAGCCGTCCAGAGACTCAGGGGAGGCCTCCCCTGAAAGCTTGATTCCCACCGATCGTTTGTTTCAAATCTTAGCCCAGTAGCTGAAAAGTAGGCGCAAAAAAGTCCTGCCAAAATCACATAGGTCGTCATGTTACAATTTAGTCAATAAAGGCCTACGACTGGAGAGAAACCGAGTGCTTTGACGCTCGCCGTTCGGCCCCACAGCCATCCAGAGACTCGCGGGAGGCCTCCCCTGAAAGCTGGAATCCCACCGATCGTGTGTTTCAAATCTGAGCCAACTAGCTCAAAGGTAAGCGCTAAAAAGTCCTGCCAAAGTCACATAGGTTGTCATGTTACAATTTAGTCAATAAAGGCCTACGACTGGAGAGAAACCGAGTGCTTTGACGCTCGCCGTTCGGCCCCATGACCTCCGAGAGGCTTGGAAGAGGCCTCCCCTGAAAGCTGGATTCCCACCGATCGTTTGTTTCAAATCTTAGCCCAGTAGCTGAAAAGTAGGCGCTAAAAAGTCCTGCCAAAATCACATAGGTCGTCATGTTACAATTTAGTCAATAAAGGCCTCCTACTGGACCGAAACTGAGTGCTTTAATGCTCGCCTCTCGGCCCCACAGCCGTCCAGAGACTCCAGAGAGGCGTCCCCTGAAAGCTGGATTCCCACCGATCGTTTGTTTCAAATCTTAGCCCACTAGCTCTAAAGTAGGCGCTAAAAAGTCATGCCAAAATCACATAGGTCGTCATGTTACAATTTAGTCAATAAAGGCCTACTACTGGAGCGAAACCAAGTGCTTTGACGCTCGCCGTTCGGCCCCACGACCTCCGAGAGACTTGGAGGAGGCCTCCCCTGAAAGCTGGATTCCCACCGATCGTTTGTTTTAAATCTTAGCCAAGTAGCTGAAAAGTAGGCGCTAAAATGTCCTGCCAAAATCACATAGGTCGTCATGTTACAATTTAGTCATTAAAGGCCTACGACTGGAGAGAAACAGAGTGCTTTGACGCTCGCCGTTCGGCCCCACAGCAATCCAGAGATTCGGGGGAGGCCTCCCCTGAAATCTGGAATCCCTCCGATCGTTTGTTTCAAATCTTAGCCAACTAGCTCAAAAGTAAGCGCTAAAAAGTCCAACCAAAGTCACATAGGTCGTCATGTTACAATTTAGTCAATAAAGGCCTACTACTGGAGGGAAACCGAGTGCTTTGAAGCTCGCCGTTCGGCCCCACAGCTGTCCAGAGACTCGGGGGAGGCCTCCCCTCAAAGCTGTATTCCCACCGATCGTTTGTTTTAAATCTTAGCCCACTAGCTCAAAAGTGAGCGCTAAAAAGTCTTGCCAAAGTCACATAGGTCGTCATGTTACAATTTAGTCAATAAAGGCCTACTACTGGAGCGAAACCGAGTGCTTTGACTCTCGCCGTTCGGCCCCACAGCAATCCAGAGACTCGGGGGAGGCCTCCCCTGAAATCTGGAATCCCACCGATCGTTTGTTTCAAATCTTAGCCAACTAGCTCAAAAGTAAGCGCTAAAAAGTCCAACCAAAGTCACATAGGTTGTCATGTTACAATTTAGTCAATAAAGGCCTACTACTGGAGCGAAACAGAGTGCTTTGACGCTCGCCGTTCGCCCCCACAGCCGTCCAGAAACTCGGGGGAGGCCTCCCCTGAAAGCTGGATTCCCACCGATCGTTTGTTTCAAATCTTAGCCCAGTAGCTGAAAAGTAGGCGCTAAAAAGTCCTGCCAAAGTCACATAGGTCGTCATGTTACAATTTAGTCAATAAAGGCCTACTACTGGAGAGAAACCAAGTGCTTTGACGCTCGCCGTTCGGCCCCACAGCTGTCCAGAGACTCGGGGGAGGCCTCCCCTGAAAGCTGTATTCCCACCGATCGTTTGTTTCAAATCTTAGCCCACTAGCTCAAAAGTGAGTGCTAAAAAGTCTTGCCAAAGTCACATAGGTCGTCATGTTACAATTTAGTCAATAAAGGCCTACTACTGGAGCGAAACCGAGTGCTTTGACGCTCGCCGATAGGCCCCACGACCTCTGAGAGGCTTGGAAGTGGCCTCCCCTGACAGCTGGATTCCCAAGGATTGTCTGTGTGAATTCCTAGCCCGCTAGGCTGAAATTAAGTGACCTAAAGTCGTGCCGAAGTCAAATCGGTCGTCATGGTACTCGAGCGAAACTGAGTGCTTTAACGCTCGCCGCTCGGCCCCACAGCCGTCCAGAGACTCGGGGTAGGACTCCCCTGAAAGCTGGATTCCCACCGATCGTTTGTTTGAAATCTTAGCGCACTAGGTCAAAAGTAACCGCTAAAAAGTCCTGCCAAATTCACATAGGTCGTCATGTTACAATTTAGTCAATAAAGGCCTACTACTGGAGCGAAACTGACGTGCTTTGACGCTCGCCGTTCGGGCCCCACAGCCTGTCCAGAGACTCGGGGGAGGCTTCCCCTGAAAGCTGGATTCCTACCGATCGATTGTTTCAAATCTTAGCCCAGTAGCTCAAAAGTGAGCGCTAAAAAGTCTTGCCAAAGTCACATAGGTCGTCATGTTACAATTTAGTCAATAAAGGCCTACTACTGGAGCGAAACCGAGTGCTTTGACGCTCGCCGATAGGCCCCAGGACCTCTGAGAGGCTTGGAAGTGGCCTCCCCTGAAAGCTGGAATCCCAAGGATTGTCTGTGTGAATTCCTAGCCCGCTAGGCTGAAATTAAGCGACCTAAAGTCGTGCCGAAGTCAAATCGGTCGTCATGGTACTCGAGCGAAACTGAGTGCTTTAACGGTCGCCGCTCGGCCCCACAGCAGTCCAGAGACTCGGGGGAGGCCTCCCCTGAAAGCTGGATTCCCACCGATCGTTTGTTTTAAATCTTAGCCCACTAGCTCAAACGTAAGCGCTACAAAGTCCTGCCAAAATCACATAGGTCGTCATGTTACAATTTAGTCAATAAAGGCCCACTACTGGAGCGAAAACGAGTGCTTTGACGCTCGCCGTTCGGCCCCATGACCTCCGAGAGGCTTGGAAGAGGCCTCCCCTGAAAGCTGGATTCCCACCGATCGTTTGTTTCAAATCTTAGCCCAGTAGCTGAAAAGTAGGCGCAAAAAAGTCCTGCCAAAATCACATAGGTCGTCATGTTACAATTTAGTCAATAAAGGCCTACGACTGGAGAGAAACCGAGTGCTTTGACGCTCGCCGTTCGGCCCCATGACCTCCGAGAGGCTTGGAAGAGGCCTCCCCTGAAAGCTGGATTCCCACCGATCGTTTGTTTCAAATCTTAGCCCAGTAGCTGAAAAGTAGAAGCTAAAAAGTCCTGCCAAAATCACATAGGTCGTCATGTTACAATTTAGTCAATAAAGGCCTCCTACTGGACCGAAACTGAGTGCTTTAATGCTCGCCTCTCGGCCCCACAGCCGTCCAGAGACTCAAGGGAGGCGTCCCCTGAAAGCTGGATTCCCACCGATCGTTTGATTCAAATCTTAGCCTACTAGCTCAAAAGTAGGCGCTAAAAAGTCATGCCAAAATCACATAGGTCGTCATGTTACAATTTAGTCAATAAAGGCCCACTACTGGAGCGAAAACGAGTGCTTTGACTGCTCGCCGTTCGGCCCCACAGCTGTCCAGAGACTCAGGGGAGGCGTCCCCTGAAAGCTGTATTCCCACCGATCGTTTGTTTCAAATCTTAGCCGACTAGCTCAAAGGTAAGCGCTAAAAAGGTCATTGCCAAAGTCACATAGGTACGTCATGTTACAATTTAGTCATTAAAGGCCTACGACTGGAGCGAAACCGAGTGCTTCGACGCTCGCCGTTCGGCCCCACAAGCTCCGAGAGGCTTGGAAGAGGCCTCCCTCGAAAGCTGAATTCCCAAGGCTTGTCTGTGTGAATTCCTAGCCCGCTAGGCTGAAATTAAGCGACCTAAAGTCGTGCCGAAGTCAAATCGGTTGTCATGGTACTCGAGCGAAACTGAGTGCTTTAACGCTCGCCGCTCGGCCCCACAGCCGTCCAGAGACTCGGGGTAGGACTCCCCTGAAAGCTGGATTCCCACCGATCGTTTGTTAGAAATCTTAGCGCACTAGGTCAAAAGTAACCGCTAAAAAGTCCTGCCAAAGTCACATAGGTTGTCATGTTACAATTTAGTCAATAAAGGCCTACTACTGGAGCGAAACTGAGTGCTTTGACGCTCGCCGTTCGGGCCCACAGCCGTCCAGAGACTCGGGGGAGGCTTCCCCTGAAAGCTGGATTCCCACCGATCGTTTGTTTCAAATCTTAGCCCACTAGCTCAAAACTAGGCGCTAAAATGTCCTGCCAAAGTCACATAGGTCGTCATGTTACAATTTAGTCAATAAAGGCCTACTACTGGAGAGAAACCAACTGTTTTGACGCTCGGCGTTCGGCCCCACAGCTGTCCAGAGACTCGGGGGAGGCCTCCCCTCAAAGCTGTATTCCCACCGATCGTTTGTTTTAAATCTTAGCCCACTAGCTCAAAAGTGAGCGCTAAAAAGTCTTGCCAAAGTCACATAGGTCGTCATGTTACAATTTAGTCAATAAAGGCCTACTACTGGAGCGAAACCGAGTGCTTTGACGCTCGGCGTTCGGCCCCACGACCTCCGAGAGACTTGGAGGAGGCCTCCCCTGAAAGCTGGATTCCCACCGATCGTTTGTTTTAAATCTTAGCCAAGTAGCTGAAAAGTAGGCGCTAAAATGTCCTGCCAAAATCACATAGGTCGTCATGTTACAATTTAGTCATTAAAGGCCTACGACTGGAGAGAAACCGAGTGCTTTGACTCTCGCCGTTCGGCCCCACAGCAATCCAGAGACTCGGGGGAGGCCTCCCCTGAAATCTGGAATCCCACCGATCGTTTGTTTCAAATCTTAGCCAACTAGCTCAAAAGTAAGCGCTAAAAAGTCCAACCAAAGTCACATAGGTTGTCATGTTACAATTTAGTCAATAAAGGCCTACTACTGGAGCGAAACCGAGTGCTTTGACGCTCGCCGTTCGGCCCCATGACCTCCGAGAGGCTTGGAAGAGGCCTCCCCTGAAAGCTGGATTCCCACCGATCGTTTGTTTCAAATCTTAGCCCAGTAGCTGAAAAGTAGGCGCTAAAAAGTCCTGCCAAAATCACATAGGTCGTCATGTTACAATTTAGTCAATAAAGGCCTCCTACTGGACCGAAACTGAGTGCTTTAATGCTCGCCGCTCGGCCCCACAGCCGACCAGAGACTCAAGGGAGGCGTCCCCTGAAAGCTGGATTCCCACCGATCGTTTGTTTCAAATCTTAGCCCACTAGCTCAAAAGTAGGCGCTAAAACGTCATGCCAAAGTCACATAGGTTGTCATGTTACAATTTAGTCAATAAAGGCCTCCTACTGGACCAAAACTGAGTGCTTTAACGCTCGCCGCACGGCCCCACAGCCGTCCAGACACTCGGGGGAGGCCTCCCCTGAAAGCTGGATTCCCACCGATCGTTTGTTTCAAATCTTAGCCCACTAGCTTAAAATTAGGCGCTAAAAAGTCTTACCAAAGTCACATTGGTCGTCATGTTACAATTTAGTCAATAAAGGCCTACTACTGTCGAGAAACCGAATGCTATGACGCTCGCCGTTCGGCCCCACGACCTCTGAGAGGCTTGGAAGTGGCCTCCCCTGAAAGCTGGATTCCCAAGGATTGTCTGTGTGAATTCCTAGCCTGCTAGGCTGAAATTAAGCAACCTAAATCCGTGCCGAAGTCAAATCGGTCGTCATGATACTCGAGCGAATCTGAGTGCTTTAACGCTCGCCGCTCGTCCCCACAGCCGTCCAGAGACTTCGGGTAGGACTCCCCTGCAAGCTGGATTCCCACCGATTGTTTGTTTCAAATCTTCGCCCAGTAACTGAAAAGTAGGCGCTAAAACGTCATGCCAAAGTCACATAGGTTGTCATGTTACAATTTAGTCAATAAAGGCCTACTACTGGAGTGAAACTGAGTGCTTTGACGCTCGCCGTTCGGGCCCACGACCTCCGAGAGGCTTGGAAGAGGCCTCCCCTGAAAGCTGGATTCCCACCGATCGTTTGTTTCAAATCTTAGCCCTGTAGCTGAAAAGTAGGCGCAATAAAGTCCTGCCAAAATCACATAGGTCGTCATGTTACCATTTAGTCAATAAAGGCCTCCTACTGGAGCGAAACCGAGTGCTTTGACGCTCGCCGTTCGGCCCCACGACCTCCGAGAGGCTTGGAAGAGGCCTCCCCTGAAAGCTGGATTCCCACCGATCATTTGTTTCAAATCTTAGCCCAGTAGCTGAAAAGTAGGCGCTAAGAAGTCCTGCCAAAATCACATAGGTCGTCATGTTACAATTTAGCCAATAAAGGCCTCCTACTGGACCGAAACTGAGTGCTTTAACGGTCGCCGCTCGGCCCCACACCCGTCCAGAGACTCGGGGGAGGACTCCCCTGAAAGCTGGATTCCCACCGATCGTTTGTTTCAAATCTTAGCGCACTAGGTGAAAAGTAAGCGCTAAAATGTCCTGCCAAAGTCACATAGGTTGTCATGTTACAATTTAGTCAATAAAGGCCTCCTACTGGACCGAAACTGAGTGCTTTAATGCTCGCCGCTCGGCCCCACAGCCGTCCAGAGACTCAAGGGAGGCGTCCCCTGAAAGCTGGATTCCCACCGATCGTTTGTTTCAAATCTTAGCCCACTAGCTCAAAAGTAGGCGCTAAAACGTCATGCCAAAGTCACATAGGTCGTCATGTTACAATTTAGTCAATAAAGGCCCACTACTGGAGCGAAAACGAGTGCTTTGACGCTCGCCGTTCGGCCCCACAGCTGTCCAGAGACTCGGGGGTAGCCTCGCCTGAAAGCTGGATTCCCACCGATCGTTTGTTTCAAATCTTAGCCCACTAGCTCAAAGGTAAGCGCTAAAAGGTCTTGCCAAAGTCACATATGTCGTCATGTTACAATTTAGTCATTAAAGGCCTACGACTGGAGCGAAACCGAGTGCTTCGACGCTCGCCGTTCGGCCCCACAAGCTCCGAGAGGCTTGGAAGAGGCCTCCCTTGAAAGCTGGATTCCCAAGGCTTGTCTGTGTGAATTCCTAGCCCGCTAGGCTGAAATTAAGCGACCGAATGTCGTGCCGAAGTCAAATCGGTCGTCATGGTACTCGAGCGAAACTGAGTGCTTTAACGGCTCGCCGCTCGGCCCCACAGCAGTCCAGAGACTCGGGGTAGGCCTCCCCTGAAAGCTGGATTCCCACCGATTGTTTGTTTCAAATCTTAGCGCACAGTAACTGAAAAGTAGGCGCTAAAAAGTCCTGCCAAAGTCACATAGGTCGTCATGTTACAATTTAGTCAATAAAGGCCTCCTACGGGACCGAAACTGAGTGCTTTAACGCTCGCCGCTCGGCCCCACAGCCGTCCAGAGACTCGGGGGAGGCCTCCCCTGAAAGCTGGATTCCCACCGATCGTTTCTTTCAAATCTTAGCGCACGAGGTGAAAAGTAAACGCTAAAAAGTCCTGCCAAAGTCACATAGGTTGTCATGTTACAATTTAGTCAATAAAGGCCTACTACTGGAGCGAAACCGAGTGCTTTGACGCTCGCCGTTCGGGCCCACGACCTCCGAGAGGCTTGGAAGAGGCCTCCCCTGAAAGCTGGATTCCCACCGATCGTTTCTTTCAAATCTTAGCCCGGTAGCTGAAAAGTAGGCACTAAAAAGTCCTGCCAAAATCACATAGGTCGTCAGGTTACAATTTAGTCAATAAAGTCCGCCGACTGGACCGAAACTGAGTGCTTTAACGCTCACCGCACGGCCCCACAGCCGTCCAGACACTCGGGGGAGGCCTCCCCTGAAAGCTGGATTCCCACCGATAGTTTGTTTCAAATCTTAGCCCACTAGCTTAAAAGTAGGCGCTAAAAAGTCTTACCAAAGTCACATTGGTCGTCATGTTACAATTTAGTCAATAAAGGCCTACTACTGTCGAGAAACCGAATGCTATGACGCTCGCTGTTCGGTCCCACGACCTCCGAGAGGCTTGGAAGAGGCCTCCCCTGAAAGCTGGATTCCCACCGATCGTTTGTTTCAAATCTTAGCCCAGTAGCTGAAAAGTAGGCGCTAAGAAGTCCTGCCAAAATCACATAGGTCGTCATGTTACAATTTAGCCAATAAAGGCCTCCTACTGGACCGAAACGGAGTGCTTTAACGCTCGCCGCTCGGCCCCACAGCCGTCCAGAGACTCGGGGGAGGACTCCGCTGAAAGCTGGATTCCCACCGATCGTTTGTTTCAAATCTTAGCGCACTAGGTGAAAAGTAAGCGCTAAAAAGTCCTGCCAAAGTCACATACGTTGTCATGTTACAATTTAGTCAATAAAGGCCCACTACTGGAGCGAAAACGAGAGCTTTGACGCTCGCCGTTCGGCCCCACAGCTGTCCAGAGACTCGGGGGAGGCCTCCCCTGAAAGCTGGATTCCCACCGATCGTTTGTTTCAAATCTTAGCCCACCAGCTCAAAAGTAAGTGCTAAAAAGTCTTGCCAAAGTCACATAGGTCGTCAAGTTACAATTTAGTCATTAAAGGCCTACGACTGGAGCGAAACCGAGTGCTTCGACGCTCGCCGTTCAGCCCTACAAACTCCGAGAGGCTTGGAAGAGGCCTCCCTTGAAAGCTGGATTCCCAAGGCTTGTCTGTGTGAATTCCTAGCCCGCTAGGCTGAAATTAAGTGACCTAAAGTCGTGCCGAAGTCAAATCGGTCTTCATGCTACTCGAGCGAAACTGAGTGTTTTAACGGTCGCCGCTCGGCACCACAGCAGTCCAGAGACTCGGGGTAGGCCTCCCCTGAAAGCTGGATTCCCATCGATCGTTTGTTTTAAATCTTAGCCCACTAGCTCAAACGTAAGCGCTAAAACGTCTTGCCAAAATCACATAGATCGTCATGTTACAATTTAGTCAATAAAGGCCTATTACTGGACCGAAACTGAGTGCTTTAACGCTCGCCGCTCGGCCCCACAGCCGTCCAGAGACTCAGGGGAGGCCTCCCCTGAAAGCTGGATTCCCACCGATCGTGTCTTTCAAATCTTAGCCCAGTAGCTGAAAAGTAGGCGCAAAAAAGTCCTGCCAAAATCACATAGGTCGTCATGTTACAATTTAGTCAATAAAGGCCCACTACTGGAGCGAAAACGAGTGCTTTGACGCCCGTCGTTCGGCCCCACAGCTGTCCAGAGACTCGGGGGAGGCCTCCCCTGAAAGCTGGATTCCCACCGATCGTTTGATTCAAATCTTAGCCAACTAGCTCAAAAGTAAGCGCTAAAAGGTCCTGCCAAAGTCACATAGGTTGTCATGTTACAATTTAGTCAATAAAGGCCTACTGCTGGAGCGAAACCGAGTGCTTTGACGGTCGCCGTTCGGCCCCATGACCTCCGAGAGGCTTGGAAGAGGCCTCCCCTGAAAGCTGCATTCCCACCGATCGTTTGTTTCAAATCTTAGCCCAGTAGCTGAAAGGTAGGCGCAAAAATGTCCTGCCAAAGTCACATAGGTTGTGATGTTACAATTTAGTCAATAAAGGGTTACTACTGGAGAGAAAGCAAGTGCTTTGACGGTCGCCGTTCGGCCCCACAGCCGTCCAGAGACTCGGGGGAGGCCTCCCCTGAAAGCTGCATTCCCACCGATCGTTTGTTTCAAATCTTAGCCCAGTAGCTGAAAAGTAGGCGCTAAAAAGTCCTGCCAAAGTCACATAGGTTGTGATGTTACAATTTAGTCAATAAAGGGTTACTACTGGAGCGAAACCGAGTGCTTCGACGCTCGCCGTTCGGCCCCACGAGCTCCGAGAGGCTTGGAAGAGGCCTCCCTTGAAAGCTGGATTCCCAAGGCTTGTCTGTGTGAATTCCTAGCCCGCTAGGCCGAAATTAAGCGACCTAAAGTCGTGCCGAAGTCAAATCGGTCGTCATGGTACTCGAACGAAACTGAGTGCTTTAACGGTCGCCGCTCGGCCCCACAGCCATCCAGAGACTCGGGGGAGGCCTCCCCTGAAATCTGGAATCCCACCGATCGTTTGTTTCAAATCTTAGCCAACTAGCTCAAAAGTAAGCGCTAAAAGGTCCTGCCAAAGTCACATAGGTTGTCATGTTACAATTTAGTCAATAAAGGCCTACTGCTGGAGCGAAACCGAGTGCTTTGACGGTCGCCGTTCGGCCCCATGACCTCCGAGAGGCTTGGAAGAGGCCTCCCCTGAAAGCTGCATTCCCACCAATCGTTTGTTTCAAATCTTAGCCCAGTAGCTGAAAGGTAGGCGCAAAAAAGTCCTGCCAAAGTCACATAGGTTGTGATGTTACAATTTAGTCAATAAAGGGTTACTACTGGAGCGAAATAGAGTGCTTCGACGCTCGCCACTCTGCCCCACAGCCGTCCAGAGACTCGGGGGAGGCGTCCCCTGAAAGCTGGATTCCCACCGATCATTTGTTTCAAATCTTAGCCCACTAGCTCAAAAGTAGGCGCTAAAAAGTCATGCCAAAGTCACATAGGTCGTCATGTTACAATTTACTCAACAAAGGCCTTCTACTGGAGAGAAAGCAAGTGCTTTGACGGTCGCCGTTCGGCCCCACAGCCGTCCAGAGACTCGGGGGAGGCCTCCCCTGAAAGCTGCATTCCCACCGATCGTTTGTTTCAAATCTTAGCCCAGTAGCTGAAAAGTAGGCGCTAAAAAGTCCTGCCAAAGTCACATAGGTTGTGATGTTACAATTTAGTCAATAAAGGGTTACTACTGGAGCGAAACCGAGTGCTTCGACGCTCGCCGTTCGACCCCACGAGCTCCGAGAGGCTTGGAAGAGGCCTCCCTTGAAAGCTGGATTCCCAAGGCTTGTCTGTGTGAATTCCTAGCCCGCTAGGCTGAAATTAAGCGACCTAAAGTCGTGCCGAAGTCAAATTGGTCGTCATGGTACTCGAGCGAAACTGAGTGCTTTAACGGTCGCCGCTCGGCCACACAGCCGTCCAGAGACTCGGGGGAGGACTCCCCTGAAAGCTGGATTCCCACCCATCGTTTGTTTCAAATCTTAGCGCACTCGGTGAAAAGTAAGCGCTAAAAAGTCCTGCCAAAGTCACATAGGTTGTCATGTTACAATTTAGTCAATAAAGGCCTACTACTGGAGCGAAACCGAGTGCTTTGATGCTCGCCGTTCGGGCCCACGACCTCCGAGAGGCCTCCCCTGAAAGCTGGATTCCCACCGATCGTTTCTTTCAAATCTTAGCCCAGTAGCTGAAAAGTAGGCGCTAAAAAGTCCTGCCAAAATCACATAGATCGTCATGTTACAATTTAGTCAATAAAGGCCTCCTACTGGACCGAAACTGAGTGCTTTGACGCTCGCCGCTCGGCCCCACAGCCGTCCAGAGACTCGGGGGAGGACTCCCCTGAAAGCTGGATTCCCACCGATCGTTTCTTTCAAATCTTAGCCCAGTAGCTGAAAAGTAGGCGCTAAAAAGTCCTGCCAAAACTCACATAGGTCGTCAGGTTACAATTTAGTCAATAAAGTCCGCCGACTGGACCGAAACTGAGTGCTTTAACGCTCGCCGTTCGGCCCCATGAGCTCCGAGAGGCTAGGAAGAGGCCTCCCTTGAAAGCTGGATCCCCAAGGCTTGTCTGTGTGAATTCCTAGCCCGCTAGGCTGAACTTAAGCGACCTAAAGTCGTGCCGAAGTCAAATCGGTCGTCATGGTACTCGAGCGAAACTGAGTGCTTTAACGCTCGCCGCTCGGCCCCACAGCCGTCCAGAGACTCGGGGGAGGCCTCCCCTGAAAGCTGGATTCCCACCGATCGTTTGTTTTAAATCTTGGCCCACTAGCTCAAACGTAAGCGCTAAAAGGTCCTGCCAAAATCACATAGGTCGTCATGTTACAATTTAGTCAATAAAGGCCTACTACTGGAGCGAAACCGAGTGCTTTGACGCTCACCGCTCGGCCCCACAACCTCTGAGAGTCTTGAAAGAGGCCTCCCCTGAAAGCTGGATTCCCACCGATCGTTTATTTCAAATCTTAGCCCAGTAGCTGAAAAGTAGGCGCTAAAAAGTCCTGCCAAAATCACATAGGTCGTTGTTACAATTTACTCAATAAAGGCCAACTACTGGAGAGAAACAGAGTGCTTTGACGCTCGCCTTTCGCCCCCACAGCCGTCCAGAGACTCGGGGGAGGCCTCCCCTGAAAGCTGGATTCCCACCGATCGTTTGTTTCAAATCTTAGCCCACTAGCTCAAAAGTAAGCGCTAAAAAGTCCTGCCAAAGTCACATAGGTTGTCATGTTACAATTTAGTCAATAAAGGCCCACTACTGAAGCGAAACCGAGTGCTTCGACGCTCGCCGTTCGGCCCCACAAGCTCCGAGAGGCTTGGAAGAGGTCTCCCTTGAAAGCTGGATTCCCAAGGCTTGTCTGTGTTAATTCCTAGCCCGCTCGGCTGAAATTAAGCGACCTAAAGTTGTGCCGAAGTCAAATCGGTCGTCATGGTACTCGAGCGAAACTGAGTGCTATTACGCTCGCCGCTCGGCCCCACAGCCGTCCAGAGACTCGGGGGAGGCCTCCCCTGAAAGCTGGATTCCCACCGATCGTTTGTTTCAAATCTTAGCCCAGTAGCTGAAAAGTAGGCGCTAAAAAGTCCTGCCAAAATCACATAGGTTGTGATGTTACAATTTAGTCAATAAAGGGTTACTACTGGAGCGAAACCGAGTGCTTCGACGCTCGCCGTTCGGCCCCACGAGCTTTGAGAGGCTTGGAAGAGGCCTCCCTTGAAGGCTGGATTCCCAAGGCTTGTCTGTGTGAATTCCTAGCCCGCTAGGCTGAAATTAAGCAACCTAAAGTCGTGCCGAAGTCAAATTGGTCGTCATGGTACTCGAGCGAAACTGAGTGCTTTAACGGTCGCCACTCGGCCACACAGCCGTCCAGAGACTCGGGGGAGGACTCCCCTGAAAGCTGGATTCCCACCCATCGTTTGTTTCAAATCTTAGCGCACTAGGTGAAAAGTAAGCGCTAAAAAGTCCTGCCAAAGTCACATACGTTGTCATGTTACAATTTAGTCAATAAACGCCCACTACTGGAGCGAAAAAGAGTGCTTTGACGCTCGCCGTTCGGCCCCACAGATGTCCAGAGACTCGGGCGAGGCCTCCCCTGAAAGCTGGATTCCCACCGATCGTTTGTTTCAAATCTTAGCCCAGTAGCTGAAAAGTAGGCGCAAAAAAGTCCTGCCAAAATCACATAGGTCGTCATGTTACAATTTAGTCAATAAAGGCCTACTACTGGAGCGAAACCGAGTGCTTTGACGCTCGCCGTTTGGCCCCACGACCTCCAAGAGAATTGGAAGAGGCCCCCCCTGAAAGCTGGATTCCCACCGATCGTTTGTTTTAAATCTTAGCCCAGTAGCTGAAAAGTAGGCGCTAAAAAGTCCTGCCAAAATCACAAAGTTCGTCATGTTACAATTTCGTCATTAAAGGCCTACGACTGGAGAGAAACCGAGTGCTTTGACGCTCGCCGTTCGGCCCCACAGCCATCCAGAGACTCGGGGGAGGCCTCCCCTGAAATCTGGAATCCCACCGATCGTTTGTTTCAAATCTTAGCCAACTAGCTCAAAAGTAAGCGCTAAAAAGTCCTGCCAAAGTCACATAGGTTGTCATGTTACAATTTAGTCAATAAAGGCCTACTGCTGGAGCGAAACCGAGTGCTTTGACGGCCGCCGTTCGGCCCCATGACCTCCGAGAGGCTTGGAAGAGGCCTCCCCTGAAAGCTGCATTCCCACCGATCGTTTGTTTCAAATCTTAGCCCAGTAGCTGAAAAGTAGGCGCAAAAAGTCCTGCCAAAGTCACATAGGTTGTGATGTTACAATTTAGTCAATAAAGGGTTACTACTGGAGCGAAACAGAGTGCTTCGACGCTCGCCGTTCGGCCCCACAAGCTCCGAGAGGCTTGGAAGAGGCCTCCCTTGAAAGCTGGATTCCCAAGGCTTGTCTGTGTCAATTCCTAGCCCGCTAGGCTGAAATTAAGCGACCTAAAGTCGTGCCGAAGTCAAATTGGTCGTCATGGTACTCGAGCGAAACTGAGTGCTTTAACGGTCGCCGCTCGGCCACACAGCCGTCCAGAGACTCGGGGGAGGACTAACCTGAAAGCTGGATTCCCACCGATCGTTTGTTTTAAATCTTGGCCCACTAGCTCAAACGTAAGCGCTAAAAGGTCCTGCCAAAATCACATAGGTCGTCATGTTACAATTTAGTCAATAAAGGCCTATCACTGGACCGAAACTGAGTGCTTTAACGATCGCCGCTCAGCCCCACAGCCCCACAGCTGTCCAGAGACTCAGGGGAGAACTCCCCTGAAAGCTGGATTCCCACCGATCGTTTGTTTCAAAACTTAGCCCACTAGTTCAAAAGTAGGCACTAAAAACTCCTGCCAAATTCACATAGGTCGTCATGTTACAATTTAGTCAATAAAGGCCTACGACTGGAGAGAAACTGAGTGCTTTGACGCTCACCGTTCGGCCCCACAACCGTCCAGAGATTCGGGGGAGGCCTCCCCTGAAAGCTGGATTCCCACCGATCGTTTGTTTCAAATCTTAGCCCAGTAGCTGAAAAGTAGGCGCTAAAAAGTCCTGCCAAAATCACATAGGTCGTCATGTTACAATTTAGTCAATAAAGGCCTACTACTGGAGCGAAACCGAGTGCTTTGACGCTCACCGCTCGGCCCCACAACCTCTGAGAGGCTTGAAAGAGGCCTCCCCTGAAAGCTGGATTCCCACCGATCGTTTATTTCAAATCTTAGCCCAGTAGCTAAAAAGTAGGCGCTAAAAAGTCCTGCCAAAATCACATAGGTCGTTGTTACAATTTACTCAATAAAGGCCAACTACTGGAGAGAAACAGAGTGCTTTGACGCTCGCCTTTCGCCCCCACAGCCGTCCAGAGACTCGGGGGAGGCCTCCCCTGAAAGCTGGATTCCCACCGATCGTTTGTTTCAAATCTTAGCCCACTAGCTCAAAAGTAAGCGCTAAAAAGTCTTGCCAAAGTCACATAGGTTGTCATGTTACAATTTAGTCAATAAAGGCCCACTACTGAAGCGAAACCGAGTGCTTCGACGCTCGCCGTTCGGCCCCACAAGCTCCGAGAGGCTTGGAAGAGGTCTCCCTTGAAAGCTGGATTCCCAAGGCTTGTCTGTGTTAATTCCTAGCCCGCTCGGCTGAAATTAAGCGACCTAAAGTTGTGCCGAAGTCAAATCGGTCGTCATGGTACTCGAGCGAAACTGAGTGCTATTACGCTCGCCGCTCGGCCCCACAGCCGTCCAGAGACTCGGGGGAGGCCTCCCCTGAAAGCTGGATTCCCACCGATCGTTTGTTTCAAATCTTAGCCCAGTAGCTGAAAAGTAGGCGCTAAAAAGTCCTGCCAAAATCACATAGGTTGTGATGTTACAATTTAGTCAATAAAGGGTTACTACTGGAGCGAAACCGAGTGCTTCGACGCTCGCCGTTCGGCCCCACGAGCTTTGAGAGGCTTGGAAGAGGCCTCCCTTGAAGGCTGGATTCCCAAGGCTTGTCTGTGTGAATTCCTAGCCCGCTAGGCTGAAATTAAGCGACCTAAAGTCGTGCCGAAGTCAAATTGGTCGTCATGGTACTCGAGCGAAACTGAGTGCTTTAACGGTCGCCACTCGGCCACACAGCCGTCCAGAGACTCGGGGGAGGACTCCCCTGAAAGCTGGATTCCCACCCATCGTTTGTTTCAAATCTTAGCGCACTAGGTGAAAAGTAAGCGCTAAAAAGTCCTGCCAAAGTCACATACCTTGTCATGTTACAATTTAGTCAATAAACGCCCACTACTGGAGCGAAAAAGAGTGCTTTGACGCTCGCCGTTCGGCCCCACAGATGTCCAGAGACTCGGGCGAGGCCTCCCCTGAAAGCTGGATTCCCACCGATCGTTTGTTTCAAATCTTAGCCCAGTAGCTGAAAAGTAGGCGCAAAAAAGTCCTGCCAAAATCACATAGGTCGTCATGTTACAATTTAGTCAATAAAGGCCTACTACTGGAGCGAAACCGAGTGCTTTGACGCTCGCCGTTTGGCCCCACGACCTCCAAGAGAATTGGAAGAGGCCCCCCCTGAAAGCTGGATTCCCACCGATCGTTTGTTTTAAATCTTAGCCCAGTAGCTGAAAAGTAGGCGCTAAAAAGTCCTGCCAAAATCACAAAGTTCGTCATGTTACAATTTCGTCATTAAAGGCCTACGACTGGAGAGAAACCGAGTGCTTTGACGCTCGCCGTTCGGCCCCACAGCCATCCAGAGACTCGGGGGAGGCCTCCCCTGAAATCTGGAATCCCACCGATCGTTTGATTCAAATCTTAGCCAACTAGCTCAAAAGTAAGCGCTAAAAAGTCCTGCCAAAGTCACATAGGTTGTCATGTTACAATTTAGTCAATAAAGGCCTACTGCTGGAGCGAAACCGAGTGCTTTGACGGTCGCCGTTCGGCCCCATGACCTCCGAGAGGCTTGGAAGAGGCCTCCCCTGAAAGCTGCATTCCCACCGATCGTTTGTTTCAAATCTTAGCCCAGTAGCTGAAAAGTAGGCGCAAAAAAGTCCTGCCAAAGTCACATAGGTTGTGATGTTACAATTTAGTCAATAAAGGGTTACTACTGGAGCGAAACAGAGTGCTTCGACGCTCGCCGTTCGGCCCCACAAGCTCCGAGAGGCTTGGAAGAGGCCTCCCTTGAAAGCTGGATTCCCAAGGCTTGTCTGTGTGAATTCCTAGCCCGCTAGGCTGAAATTAAGCGACCTAAAGTCGTGCCGAAGTCAAATTGGTCGTCATGGTACTCGAGCGAAACTGAGTGCTTTAACGGTCGCCGCTCGGCCACACAGCCGTCCAGAGACTCGGGGGAGGACTAACCTGAAAGCTGGATTCCCACCGATCGTTTGTTTTAAATCTTGGCCCACTAGCTCAAACGTAAGCGCTAAAAGGTCCTGCCAAAATCACATAGGTCGTCATGTTACAATTTAGTCAATAAAGGCCTATCACTGGACCGAAACTGAGTGCTTTAACGATCGCCGCTCAGCCCCACAGCCCCACAGCTGTCCAGAGACTCAGGGGAGAACTCCCCTGAAAGCTGGATTCCCACCGATCGTTTGTTTCAAAACTTAGCCCACTAGTTCAAAAGTAGGCACTAAAAACTCCTGCCAAATTCACATAGGTCGTCATGTTACAATTTAGTCAATAAAGGCCTACGACTGGAGAGAAACTGAGTGCTTTGACGCTCACCGTTCGGCCCCACAACCGTCCAGAGATTCGGGGGAGGCCTCCCCTGAAAGCTGGATTCCCACCGATCGTTTGTTTCAAATCTTAGCCCAGTAGCTGAAAAGTAGGCGCTAAAAAGTCCTGCCAAAATCACATAGGTCGTCATGTTACAATTTAGTCAATAAAGGCCTACTACTGGAGCGAAACCGAGTGCTTTGACGCTCACCGCTCGGCCCCACAACCTCTGAGAGGCTTGAAAGAGGCCTCCCCTGAAAGCTGGATTCCCACCGATCGTTTATTTCAAATCTTAGCCCAGTAGCTAAAAAGTAGGCGCTAAAAAGTCCTGCCAAAATCACATAGGTCGTTGTTACAATTTACTCAATAAAGGCCAACTACTGGAGAGAAACAGAGTGCTTTGACGCTCGCCTTTCGCCCCCACAGCCGTCCAGAGACTCGGGGGAGGCCTCCCCTGAAAGCTGGATTCCCACCGATCGTTTGTTTCAAATCTTAGCCCACTAGCTCAAAAGTAAGCGCTAAAAAGTCCTGCCAAAGTCACATAGGTTGTCATGTTACAATTTAGTCAATAAAGGCCCACTACTGAAGCGAAACCGAGTGCTTCGACGCTCGCCGTTCGGCCCCACAAGCTCCGAGAGGCTTGGAAGAGGTCTCCCTTGAAAGCTGGATTCCCAAGGCTCGTCTGTGTTAATTCCTAGCCCGCTCGGCTGAAATTAAGCGACCTAAAGTTGTGCCGAAGTCAAATCGGTCGTCATGGTACTCGAGCGAAACTGAGTGCTATTACGCTCGCCGCTCGGCCCCACAGCCGTCCAGAGACTCGGGGGAGGCCTCCCCTGAAAGCTGGATTCCCACCGATCGTTTGTTTCAAATCTTAGCCCAGTAGCTGAAAAGTAGGCGCTAAAAAGTCCTGCCAAAATCACATAGGTTGTGATGTTACAATTTAGTCAATAAAGGGTTACTACTGGAGCGAAACCGAGTGCTTTGACGCTCGCCGTTCGGCCCCACAGCCATCCAGAGACTCGGGGGAGGCCTCCCCTGAAATCTGGAATCCCACCGATCGTTTGTTTCAAATCTTAGCCAACTAGCTCAAAAGTAAGCGCTAAAAAGTCCTTCCAAAGTCACATAGGTTGTCATGTTACAATTTAGTCAATAAAGGCCTACTGCTGGAGCGAAACCGAATGCTTTGACGGTCGCCGTTCGGCCCCATGACCTCCGAGAGGCTTGGAAGAGGCCTCCCCTGAAAGCTGCATTCCCACCGATCGTTTGTTTCAAATCTTAGCCCAGTAGCTGAAAAGTAGGCGCAAAAAAGTCCTGCCAAAGTCACATAGGTTGTGATGTTACAATTTAGTCAATAAAGGGTTACTACTGGAGCGAAACAGAGTGCTTCGACGCTCGCCGTTCGGCCCCACAAGCTCCGAGAGGCTTGGAAGAGGCCTCCCTTGAAAGCTGGATTCCCAAGGCTTGTCTGTGTGAATTCCTAGCCCGCTAGGCTGAAATTAAGCGACCTAAAGTTGTGCCGAAGTCAAATTGGTCGTCATGGTACTCGAGCGAAACTGAGTGCTTTAACGGTCGCCGCTCGGCCACACAGCCGTCCAGAGACTCGGGGGAGGACTAACCTGAAAGCTGGATTCCCACCCATCGTTTGTTTCAAATCTTAGCGCACTAGCTCAAACGTAAGCGCTAAAAAGTCCTGCCAAAATCACATAGGTCGTCATGTTACAATTTAGTCAATAAAGGCCTACTACTGGACCGAAAACGAGTGCTTTAACGCTCGCCGCTCGGCCCCACAGCCGTCCAGAGATTCAGGGGAGGCCTCCCCTGAAAGCTGGATTCCCACCGATCGTTTGTTTCAAATCTTAGCCCAGTAGCTGAAAAGTAGGCGCAAAAAAGTCCTGCCAAAATCACATAGGTCGTCATGTTACAATTTAGTCAATAAAGGCCTACTACTGGAGCGAAACCGAGTGCTTTGACGCTCGCTGTTTGGCCCCACGACCTCCAAGAGACTTGGAAGAGGCCCCCCCTGAAAGCTGGATTCCCACCGATCGTTTGTTTTAAATCTTAGCCCAGTAGCTGAAAAGTAGGCGCTAAAAAGTCCTGCCAAAATCACAAAGTTCGTCATGTTACAATTTCGTCATTAAAGGCCTACGACTGGAGAGAAACCGAGTGCTTTGACGCTCGCCGTTCGGCTCCACAGCCATCCAGAGACTCGGGGGAGGCCTCCCCTGAAATCTGGAATCCCACCGATCGTTTGTTTCAAATCTTAGCCAACTAGCTCAAAAGTAAGCGCTAAAAAGTCCTGCCAAAGTCACATAGGTTGTCATGTTACAATTTAGTCAATAAAGGCCTACTGCTGGAGCGAAACCGAGTGCTTTGACGGTCGCCGTTCGGCCCCATGACCTCCGAGAGGCTTGGAAGAGGCCTCCCCTGAAAGCTGCATTCCCACCGATCGTTTGTTTCAAATCTTAGCCCAGTAGCTCAAACGTAAGCGCTAAAAAGTCCTGCCAAAATCACATAGGTCGTCATGTTACAATTTAGTCAATAAAGGCCTATTACTGGACCGAAACTGAGTGCTTTAACGCTCGCCGCTCGGCCCCACAGCCGTCCAGAGATTCAGGGGAGGCCTCCCCTGAAAGCTGGATTCCCACCGATCGTTTGTTTCAAATCTTAGCCCAGTAGCTGAAAAGTAGGCGCAAAAAAGTCCTGCCAAAATCACATAGGTCGTCATGTTACAATTTAGTCAATAAAGGCCTACTACTGGAGCGAAACCGAGTGCTTTGACGCTCGCCGTTTGGCCCCACGACCTCCAAGAGACTTGGAAGAGGCCCCCCCTGAAAGCTGGATTCCCACCGATCGTTTGTTTTAAATCTTAGCCCAGTAGCTGAAAAGTAGGCGCTAAAAAGTCCTGCCAAAATCACAAAGTTCGTCATGTTACAATTTCGTCATTAAAGGCCTACGACTGGAGAGAAACCGAGTGCTTTGACGCTCGCCGTTCGGCCCCACAGCCATCCAGAGACTCGGGGGAGGCCTCCCCTGAAATCTGGAATCCCACCGATCGTTTGTTTCAAATCTTAGCCAACTAGCTCAAAAGTAAGCGCTAAAAAGTCCTGCCAAAGTCACATAGGTTGTCATGTTACAATTTAGTCAATAAAGGCCTACTGCTGGAGCGAAACCGAGTGCTTTGACGGTCGCCGTTCGGCCCCATGACCTCCGAGAGGCTTGGAAGAGGCCTCCCCTGAAAGCTGCATTCCCACCGATCGTTTGTTTCAAATCTTAGCCCAGTAGCTCAAACGTAAGCGCTAAAAAGTCCTGCCAAAATCACATAGGTCGTCATGTTACAATTTAGTCAATAAAGGCCTATTACTGGACCGAAACTGAGTGCTTTAACGCTCGCCGGTCGGCCCCACAGCCGTCCAGAGATTCAGGGGAGGCCTCCCCTGAAAGCTGGATTCCCACCGATCGTTTGTTTCAAATCTTAGCCCAGTAGCTGAAAAGTAGGCGCAAAAAAGTCCTGCCAAAATCACATAAGTCGTCATGTTACAATTCAGTCAATAAAGGCCTACTACTGGAGCGAAACCGAGTGCTTTGACGCGCGCCGTTCGGCCCCACGACCTCCGAGAGGCTTGGAAGAGACGTCCCCTGAAAGATGGATTCCCAAGGCTTGTCTGTGTGAATTCCTAGCCCGCTAGGCTGAACTTAAGCGACCTAAAGTCGTGCCGAAGTCAAATCGGTCGTCATGGTACTCGAGCGAAACCGAGTGCTTTAACGCTCGCCGCTCGGCCCCATGACCTCCGAGAGGCTTGGAAGAGGCCTCCCCTGAAAGCTGCATTCCCACCGATCGTTTGTTTCAAATCTTAGCCCAGTAGCTGAAAAGTAGGCGCAAAAAAATCCTGCCAAAGTCACATAGGTTGTGATGTTACAATTTAGTCAATAAAGGGTTACTACTGGAGCGAAACAGAGTGCTTCGACGCTCGCCGTTCGGCCCCACGAGCTCCGAGAGGCTTGGAAGAGGCCTCCCTTGAAAGCTGGATTCCCAAGGCTTGTCTGTGTGAATTCCTAGCCCGCTAGGCTGAACTTAAGTGACCTAAAGTCGTGCCGAAGTCAAATCGGTCGTCATGGTACTCGAGCGAAACTGAGTGCTTTAACGCTCGCCGCTCGGCCCCACAGCCGTCCAGAGACTCGGGGGAGGCCTCCCCTGAAAGCTGGATTCCCACCGATCGTTTGTTTTAAATCTTAGCCCACTAGCTCAAACGTAAGCGCTAAAAGGACCTGCCAAAATCACATAGGTCGTCATGTTACAATTTAGTCAATAAAGGCCTATCACTGGACCGAAACTGAGTGCTTTAACGATCGCCGCTCAGCCCCACAGCCCCACAGCCGTCCAGAGACTCAGGGGAGAACTCCCCTGAAAGCTGGATTCCCACCGATCGTTTGTTTCAAAACTTAGCCCACTAGTTCAAAAGTAGGCACTAAAAAGTCTTGCCAAATTCACATAGGTCGTCATGTTACAATTTAGTCAATAAAGGCCTACGACTGGAGAGAAACTGAGTGCTTTGACGCTCACCGTTCGGCCCCACAACCGTCCAGAGATTCGGGGGAGGCCTCCCCTGAAAGCTGGATTCCCACCGATCGTTTGTTTCAAATCTTAGCCCAGTAGCTGAAAAGTAGGCGCTAAAAAGTCCTGCCAAAATCACATAGGTCGTCATGTTACAATTTAGTCAATAAAGGCCTACTACTGGAGCGAAACCGAGTGCTTTGACGCTCACCGCTCGGCCCCACAACCTCTGAGAGGCTTGAAAGAGGCCTCCCCTGAAAGCTGGATTCCCACCGATCGTTTATTTCAGATCTTAGCCCAGTAGCTGAAAAGTAGGCCCTAAAAAGTCCTGCCAAAATCACATAGGTCGTTGTTACAATTTACTCAATAAAGGCCAACTACTGGAGAGAAACAGAGTGCTTTGACGCTCGCCGTTCGCCCCCACAGCCGTCCAGAGACTCGGGGGAGGCCTCCCCTGAAAGCTGGATTCCCACCGATCGTTTATTTTAAATCTTAGCCCACTAGCTCAAACGTAAGCGCTAAAAGGTCCTGCCAAAATCACATAGGTCGTCATGTTACAATTTAGTCAATAAAGGCCCACTACTGAAGCGAAACCGAGTGCTTCGACGCTCGCCGTTCGGCCCCACAAGCTCCGAGAGGCTTGGAAGAGGTCTCCCTTGAAAGCTGGATTCCCAAGGCTTGTCTGTGTTAATTCCTAGCCCGCTCGGCTGAAATTAAGCGACCTAAAGTTGTGCCGAAGTCAAATCGGTCGTCATGGTACTCGAGCGAAACTGAGTGCTATTACGCTCGCCGCTCGGCCCCACAGCCGTCCAGAGACTCGGGGGAGGCCTCCCCTGAAAGCTGGATTCCCACCGATCGTTTGTTTCAAATCTTAGCCCAGTAGCTGAAAAGTAGGCGCTAAAAAGTCCTGCCAAAATCACATAGGTTGTGATGTTACAATTTAGTCAATAAAGGGTTACTACTGGAGCGAAACCGAGTGCTTCGACGCTCGCCGTTCGGCCCCACGAGCTTTGAGAGGCTTGGAAGAGGCCTCCCTTGAAGGCTGGATTCCCAAGGCTTGTCTGTGTGAATTCCTAGGCCGCTAGGCTGAAATTAAGCGACCTAAAGTCGTGCCGAAGTCAAATTGGTCGTCATGGTACTCGAGCGAAACTGAGTGCTTTAACGGTCGCCACTCGGCCACACAGCTGTCCAGAGACTCGGGGGAGGATTCCCCTGAAAGCTGGATTCCCACCCATCGTTTGTTTCAAATCTTAGCGCACTAGGTGAAAAGTAAGCGCTAAAAAGTCCTGCCAAAGTCACATACGTTGTCATGTTACAATTTAGTCAATAAACGCCCACTACTGGAGCGAAAAAGAGTGCTTTGACGCTCGCCGTTCGGCCCCACAGATGTCCAGAGACTCGGGCGAGGCCTCCCCTGAAAGCTGGATTCCCACCGATCGTTTGTTTCAAATCTTAGCCCACCAGCTCAAAAGTAAGCGCTAAAAAGTCTTGCCAAAGTCACATAGGTCGTCAAGTTACAATTTAGTTATTAAAGGCCTACGACTGGAGCGAAACCGAGTGCTTCGACGCTCGCCGTTCAGCCCCACAAGCTCTGAGAGGCTTGGAAGAGGCCTCCCTTGAAAGCTGGATTCCCAAGGCTTGTCTGTGTGAATTCCTAGCCCGCTAGGCTGAAAGTAAGTGACCTAAAGTCGTGCCGAAGTCAAATCGGTCTTCATGCTACTCGAGCGAAACTGAGTGCTTTAACGGTCGCCGCTCGGCCCCACAGCAGTCCAGAGACTCGGGGTAGGCCTCCCCTGAAAGCTGGATTCCCACCGATCGTTTGTTTTAAATCTTAGCCCACTAGCTCAAACGTAAGCGCAAAAAAGTCCTGCCAAAATCACATAGGTCGTCATGTTACAATTTAGTCAATAAAGGCCTATTACTGGACCGAAACTGAGTGCTTTAACGCTCGCCGCACGTCCCCACAGCCGTCCAGAGACTCAGGGGAGGCCTCCCCTGAAAGCTGGATTCCCACCGATCGTTTGTTTCAAATCTTAGCCCAGTAGCTGAAAAGTAGGCGCAAAAAAGTCCTGCCAAAATCACATAGGTCGTCATGTTACAATTTAGTCAATAAAGGCCTACTACTGGAGCGAAACCGAGTGCTTTGACGCTCGCCGTTTGGCCCCACGACCTCCAAGAGAATTGGAAGAGGCCCCCCCTGAAAGCTGGATTCCCACCGATCGTTTGTTTTAAATCTTAGCCCAGTAGCTGAAAAGTAGGCGCTAAAAAGTCCTGCCAAAATCACAAAGTTCGTCATGTTAATATTTCGTCATTAAAGGCCTACGACTGGAGAGAAACCGAGTGCTTTGACGCTCGCCGTTCGGCCCCACAGCCATCCAGAGACTCGGGGGAGGCCTCCCCTGAAATCTGGAATCCCACCGATCGTTTGTTTCAAATCTTAGCCAACTAGCTCAAAAGTAAGCGCTAAAAAGTCCTGCCAAAGTCACATAGGTTGTCATGTTACAATTTAGTCAATAAAGGCCTACTGCTGGAGCGAAACCGAGTGCTTTGACGGTCGCCGTTCGGCCCCATGACCTCCGAGAGGCTTGGAAGAGGCCTCCCCTGAAAGCTGCATTCCCACCGATCGTTTGTTTCAAATCTTAGCCCAGTAGCTGAAAAGTAGGCGCAAAAAAGTCCTGCCAAAGTCACATAGGTTGTGATGTTACAATTTAGTCAATAAAGGTTTACTACTGGAGCGAAACAGAGTGCTTCGACGCTCGCCGTTCGGCCCCACGAGCTCCGAGAGGCTTGGAAGAGGCCTCCCTTGAAAGCTGGATTCCCAAGGCTTGTCTGTGTGAATTCCTAGCCCGCTAGGCTGAAATTAAGCGACCTAAAGTCGTGCCGAAGTCAAATTGGTCGTCATGGTACTCGAGCGAAACTGAGTGCTTTAACGGTCGCCGCTCGGCCACACAGCCGTCCAGAGACTCGGGGGAGGACTAACCTGAAAGCTGGATTCCCACCCATCGTTTGTTTCAAATCTTAGCGCACTAGCTCAAACGTAAGCGCTAAAAAGTCCTGCCAAAATCACATAGGTCGTCATGTTACAATTTAGTCAATAAAGGCCTATTACTGGACCGAAACTGAGTGCTTTAACGCTCGCCGCTCGGCCCCACAGCCGTCCAGAGATTCAGGGGAGGCCTCCCCTGAAAGCTGGATTCCCACCGATCGTTTGTTTCAAATCTTAGCCCAGTAGCTGAAAAGTAGGCGCAAAAAAGTCCTGCCAAAATCACATAGGTCGTCATGTTACAATTTAGTCAAACAAGGCCTACTACTGGAGCGAAACCGAGTGCTTTGACGCTCGCCGTTTGGCCCCACGACCTCCAAGAGACTTGGAAGAGGCCCCCCCTGAAAGCTGGATTCCCACCGATCGTTTGTTTTAAATCTTAGCCCAGTAGCTGAAAAGTAGGCGCTAAAAAGTCCTGCCAAAATCACAAAGTTCGTCATGTTACAATTTCGTCATTAAAGGCCTACGACTGGAGAGAAACCGAGTGCTTTGACGCTCGCCGTTCGGCCCCACAGCCATCCAGAGACTCGGGGGAGGCCTCCCCTGAAATCTGGAATCCCACCGATCGTTTGTTTCAAATCTTAGCCAACTAGCTCAAAAGTAAGCGCTAAAAAGTCCTGCCAAAGTCACATAGGTTGTCATGTTACAATTTAGTCAATAAAGGCCTATTACTGGAGCGAAACCGAGTGCTTTAACGCTCGCCGCTCGGCCCCACAGCCGTCGAGAGACTCAGGGGAGGCCTCCCCTGAAAGCTGCATTCCCACCGATCGTTTGTTTCAAAACTTAGCCCACTAGTTCAAAAGTAGGCACTAAAAAGTCCTGCCAAATTCACATAGGTCGTCATGTTACAATTTAGTCAATAAGGCCTACGAGTGGAGAGAAACTGAGTGCTTTGACGCTCACCGTTCGGCCCCACAACCGTCCAGAGATTCGGGGGAGGCCTCCCCTGAAAGCTGGATTCCCACCGATCGTTTGTTTCAAATCTTAGCCCAGTAGCTGAAAATTAGGCGCTAAAAAGTCCTGCCAAAATCACATAGGTCGTCATGTTACAATTTAGTCAATAAAGGCCTACTACTGGAGCGAA
Organism: Phycodurus eques; assembly: GCF_024500275.1. Classification (NCBI taxonomy): domain Eukaryota; kingdom Metazoa; phylum Chordata; class Actinopteri; order Syngnathiformes; family Syngnathidae; genus Phycodurus; species Phycodurus eques. Next base: position 5,935 of record NW_026904203.1, on the reverse strand, counting down.
ACCGAGTGCTTTGACGCTCACCGCTCGGCCCCACAACCTCTGAGAGGCTTGAAAGCGGCCTCCCCTGAAAGCTGGATTCCCACCGATCGTTTATTTCAAATCTTAGCCCAGTAGCTGAAAAGTAGGCGCTAAAAAGTCCTGCCAAAATCACATAGGTCGTTGTTACAATTTACTCAATAAAGGCCTACTACTGAAGCGAAACCGAGTGCTTCGACGCTCGCCGTTCGGCCCCACAAGCTCCGAGAGGCTTGGAAGAGGTCTCCCTTGAAAGCTGGATTCCCAAGGCTTGCTTGTGTTAATTCCTAGCCCGCTCGGCTGAAATTAAGCGACCTAAAGTTGTGCCGAAGTCAAATCGGTCGTCATGGTACTCGAGCGAAACTGAGTGCTATTACGCTCGCCGCTCGGCCCCACAGCCGTCCAGAGACTCGGGGGAGGCCTCCCCTGAAAGCTGGATTCCCACCGATCGTTTGTTTCAAATCTTAGCCCAGTAGCTGAAAAGTAGGCGCAAAAAAGTCCTGCCAAAATCACATAGGTTGTGATGTTACAATTTAGTCAATAAAGGGTTACTACTGGAGCGAAACCGAGTGCTTCGACGCTCGCCGTTCGGCCCCACGAGCTTTGAGAGGCTTGGAAGAGGCCTCCCTTGAAGGCTGGATTCGCAAGGCTTGTCTGTGTGAATTCCTAGCCCGCTAGGCTGAAATTAAGCGACCTAAAGTCGTGCCGAAGTCAAATTGGTCGTCATGGTACTCGAGCGAAACTGAGTGCTTTAACGGTCGCCGCCCGGCCACACAGCCGTCCAGAGACTCGGGGGACGACTCCCCTGAAAGCTGGATTCCCACCCATCGTTTGTTTCAAATCTTAGCGCACTAGGTAAAAAGTAAGCGCTAAAAAGTCCTGCCAAAGTCACATAGGTTGTCATGTTACAATTTAGTCAATAAAGGCCTACTACTGGAGCGAAACAGAGTGCTTTGACGCTCGCCGTTCGGGCCCACGACCTCTGAGAGGCTTGGAAGAGGCCTCCCCTGAAAGCTGGATTCCCACCGATCGTTTCTTTCAAATCTTAGCCCAGTAGCTGAAAAGTAGGCGCTAAGAAGTCCTGCCAAAATCACATAGGTCGTCATGTTACAATTTAGCCAATAAAGGCCTCCTACTGGACCGAAACTGAGTGCTTTAACGCTCGCCGCTCGGCCCCACAGCCGTCCAGAGACTCGGGGGAGGACTCCGCTGAAAGCTGGATTCCCACCGATCGTTTGTTTCAAATCTTAGCGCACTAGGTGAAAAGTAAGCGCTAAAAAGTCCTGCCAAAGTCACATACGTTGTCAAGTTACAATTTAGTCATTAAAGGCCTACGACTGGAGCGAAACCGAGTGCTTCGACGCTCGCCGTTCAGCCCCACAAGCTCCGAGAGGCTTGGAAGAGTCCTCCCTTGAAAGCTGGATTCCCAAGGCTTGTCTGTGTGAATTCTGAAATTGAAATTAAGTGACCTAAAGTCGTGCCGAAGTCAAATCGGTCTTCATGCTACTCGAGCGAAACTGAGTGCTTTAACGGTCGCCGCTCGTCCCCACAGCAGTCCAGAGACTCGGGGTAGGCCTCCCCTGAAAGCTGGATTCCCACCGATCGTTTGTTTTAAATCTTAGCCCACTAGCTCAAACGTAAGCGCTAAAAAGTCCTGCCAAAATCACATAGGTCGTCATGTTACAATTTAGTCAATAAAGGCCTATTACTGGACCGAAACTGAGTGCTTTAACGCTCGCCGCTCGGCCCCCCAGCCGTCCAGAGACTCAGGGGAGGCCTCCCCTGAAAGCTGGATTCCCACCGATCGTTTGTTTCAAAACTTAGCCCACTAGTTCAAAAGTAGGCACTAAAAAGTCCTGCCAAATTCACATAGGTCGTCATGTTACAATTTAGTCAATAAAGGCCTATTACTGGACCGAAACTGAGTGCTTTAACGCTCGCCGCTCGGCCCCACAGCCGTCCAGAGATTCAGGGGAGGCCTCCCCTGAAAGCTGGATTCCCACCCATCGTTTGTTTCAAATCTTAGCCCAGTAGCTGAAAAGTAGGCGCAAAAAAGTCCTGCCAAAATCACATAAGTCGTCATGTTACAATTTAGTCAATAAAGGCCTACTACTGGAGCGAAACCGAGTGCTTTGACGCTCGCCGTTCGTCCCCACAACCGTCCAGAGACTCGGGGGAGGCCTCCCCTGAAAGCTGGATTCCCACCGATCGTTTGTTTCAAATCTTAGCCCAGTAGCTGAAACGTAGGCACAAAAACGTCCTGCCAAAGTCACATAGGTTGTGATGTTACAATTTAGTCAATAAAGGGTTACTACTGGAGCGAAACAGAGTGCTTCGACGCTCGCCGTTCGGCCCCACGAGCTCCGAGAGGCTTGGAAGAGGCCTCCCTTGAAAGCTGGATTCCCAAGGCTTGTCTGTGTGAATTCCTAGCCCGCTAGGCTGAAATTAAGCGACCTAAAGTCGTGCCGAAGTCAAATTGGTCGTCACGGTACTCGAGCGAAACTGAGTGCTTTAACGGTCGCCGCTCGGCCACACAGCCGTCCAGAGACTCGGGGGAGGACTCCCCTGAAAGCTGGATTCCCACCGATCGTTTGTTTCAAATCTTAGCCCACTAGCTCAAAACTAGGCGCTAAAATGTCCTGCCAAAGTCACATAGGTCGTCATGTTACAATTTAGTCAATAAAGGCCTACTACTGGAGCGAAACCGAGTGCTTTGACGCTCGCCGATAGGCCCCACGACTTCTGAGAGGCTTCGAAGTGGCCTCCCCTGAAAGCTGGATTCCCAAGGATTGTCTGTGTGAATTCCTAGCCCGCTAGGCTGAAATTAAGCGACCTAAAGTCGTGCCGAAGTCAAATCGGTCGTCATGGTACTCGAGCGAAACTGAGTGCTTTAACGCTCGCCGCTCGGCCCCACAGCCGTCCAGAGACTCGGGGGAGGACTCCCCTGAAAGCTGGATTCCCACCGATCGTTTATTTCCAATCTTAGCGCACTAGGTCAGAAGTAAGCGCTAACACGTCCTGCCAAAGTCACATAGGTTGTCATGTTACAATTTAGTCAATAAAGGCCTCCTACTGGAGCGAAACCGAGTGCTTTGACGCTCGCCGTTCGGCCCCACGACGTCCGAGAGGCTTGGAAGAGGCCTCCCCTGAAAGCTGGGTTCCCACCGATCGTTTGTTTCAAATCTTAGCCCAGTAGCTGAAAAGTAGGCGCTAAGAAGTCCTGCCAAAATCACATATGTCGTCATGTTACAATTTAGCCAATAAAGGCCTACTACTGGAGCGAAACAGAGTGCTTTGACGCTCGCCGTTCGGGCCCACGACCTCTGAGAGGCTTGGAAGAGGCCTCCCCTGAAAGCTGGATTCCCACCGATCGTTTCTTTCAAATCTTAGCCCAGTAGCTGAAAAGTAGGCGCTAAGAAGTCCTGCCAAAATCACATAGGTCGTCATGTTACAATTTAGCCAATAAAGGCCTCCTACTGGACCGAAACTGAGTGCTTTAACGCTCGCCGTTCGGCCCCACAGCCGTCCAGAGACTCGGGGGAGGACTCCGCTGAAAGCTGGATTCCCACCGATCGTTTGTTTCAAATCTTAGCGCACTAGGTGAAAAGTAAGCGCTAAAAAGTCCTGCCAAAGTCACATACGTTGTCAAGTTACAATTTAGTCAATAAAGGCCTACGACTGGAGCGAAACCGAGTGCTTCGACGCTCGCCGTTCAGCCCCACAAGCTCCGAGAGGCTTGGAAGAGTCCTCCCTTGAAAGCTGGATTCCCAAGGCCTGTCTGTGTGAATTCTGAAATTGAAATTAAGTGACCTAAAGTCGTGCCGAAGTCAAATCGGTCTTCATGCTACTCGAGCGAAACTGAGTGCTTTAACGGTCGCCGCTCGTCCCCACAGCAGTCCAGAGACTCGGGGTAGGCCTCCCCTGAAAGCTGGATTCCCACCGATCGTTTGTTTTAAATCTTAGCCCACTAGCTCAAACGTAAGCGCTAAAAAGTCCTGCCAAAATCACATAGGTCGTCATGTTACAATTTAGTCAATAAAGGCCTATTACTGGACCGAAACTGAGTGCTTTAACGCTCGCCGCTCGGCCCCCCAGCCGTCCAGAGACTCAGGGGAGGCCTCCCCTGAAAGCTGGATTCCCACCGATCGTTTTTTTCAAAACTTAGCCCACTAGTTCAAAAGTAGGCACTAAAAGTCCTGCCAAATTCACATAGGTCGTCATGTTACAATTTAGTCAATAAAGGCCTATTACTGGACCGAAACTGAGTGCTTTAACGCTCGCCGCTCGGCCCCACAGCCGTCCAGAGATTCAGGGGAGGCCTCCCCTGAAAGCTGGATTCCCACCCATCGTTTGTTTCAAATCTTAGCCCAGTAGCTGAAAAGTAGGCGCTAAAAAGTCCTGCCAAAGTCACATACGTTGTCAAGTTACAATTTAGTCATTAAAGGCCTACGACTGGAGCGAAACAGAGTGCTTCGACGCTCGCCGTTCAGCCCCACAAGCTCCGAGAGGCTTGGAAGAGGCCTCCCTTGAAAGCTGGATTCCCAAGGCTTGTCTGTGTGAATTCCTAGCCCGCTAGGCTGAAATTAAGTGACCTAAAGTCGTGCCGAAGTCAAATCGGTCTTCATGCTACTCGAGCGAAACTGAGTGCTTTAACGGTCGCCGCTCGGCCCCACAGCAGTCCAGAGACTCGGGGTAGGCCTCCCCTGAAAGCTGGATTCCCACCGATCGTTTGTTTTAAATCTTAGCCCACTAGCTCAAACGTAAGCGCTAAAAAGTCCTGCCAAAATCACATAGGTCGTCATGTTACAATTTAGTCAATAAAGGCCTATTACTGGACCGAAACTGAGTGCTTTAACGCTCGCCGCTCGGCCCCACAGCCGTCCAGAGACTCAGGGGAGGCCTCCCCTGAAAGCTGGATTCCCACCGATCGTTTGTTTCAAAACTTAGCCCACTAGTTCAAAAGTAGGCACTAAAAAGTCCTGCCAAATTCACATAGGTCGTCATGTTACAATTTAGTCAATAAAGGCCTACGACTGGAGAGAAACTGAGTGCTTTGACGCTCACCGTTCGGCCCCACAACCGTCCAGAGATTCAGGGGAGGCCTCCCCTGAAAGCTGGATTCCCACCGATCGTTTGTTTCAAATCTTAGCCCAGTAGCTGAAAAGTAGGCGCTAAAAAGTCCTGCCAAAATCACATAGGTCGTCATGTTACAAATTAGTCAATAAAGGCCTACTACTGGAGCGAAACCGAGTGCTTTGACGCTCACCGCTCGGCCCCACAACCTCTGAGAGGCTTGAAAGAGGCCTCCCCTGAAAGCTGGATTCCCACCGATCGTTTATTTCAAATCTTAGCCCAGTAGCTGAAAAGTAGGCGCTAAAAAGTCCTGCCAAAATCACATAGGTCGTTGTTACAATTTACTCAATAAAGGCCAACTACTGGAGAGAAACAGAGTGCTTTGACGCTCGCCGTTCGCCCCCACAGCCGTCCAGAGACTCGGGGGAGGCCTCCCCTGAAAGCTGGATTCCCACCGATCGTTTCTTTCAAATCTTAGCCCACTAGCTCAAAAGTAAGCGCTAAAAAGTCCTGCCAAAATCACATAGGTTGTCATGTTACAATTTAGTCAATAAAGGCCTACTACTGAAGCGAAACCGAGTGCTTCGACGCTCGCCGTTCGGCCCCACAAGCTCCGAGAGGCTTGGAAGAGGTCTCCCTTGAAAGCTGGATTCCCAAGGCTTGTCTGTGTTAATTCCTAGCCCGCTCGGCTGAAATTAAGCGACCTAAAGTTGTGCCGAAGTCAAATCTGTCGTCATGGTACTCAAGCGAAACTGAGTGCTTTAACGGTCGCCGCTCTACCACACAGCCGTCCAGAGACTCGGGGGACGACTCCCCTGAAAGCTGGATTCCGACCCATCGTTTGTTT
>NW_026904202.1:0-79179 GCF_024500275.1 Phycodurus eques | reverse complement strand
TTCCAAGCCTCTCGGAGGTCGTGGGGCCGAACGGCGAGCGTCGAAGCACTCGGTTTCACTCCAGTAGTAGGCCTTTATTGACTAAATTTTAACATGACGACCTATGTTACTTTGGCAGGACTTTTTAGCGCTTACTTTTTAGCTAGTGGGCTAAGATTTGAAACAAACGATCGGTGGGAATCCAGCTTTCAGGGGAGGCCTCCCCCGAGTCTCTGGACGGCTGTGGGGCCGAACGGCGAGCGTCAAAGCACTCGGTTTCTCTCCAGTAGTAGGCCTTTATGGACTAAATTGTAACATGACGACCTATGTGATTTTGGCAGGACGTTTTAGCGCCTACTTTTCAGCTACTTGGCTAAGATTTGAAATAAACGATCGGTGGGAATCCAGCTTTCAGGGGAGGCCTCTTCCAAGCCTTTCGGAGGTCGTGGGGCCGAACGGCGAGCGTCAAAGCACTCGGTTTCGGTCCAGTAGTAGGCCTTTATTGACTAAATTGTAACATGACAACCTATGTGACTTTGGCAGGACTTTTTAGCGCTTACGTTTGAGCTAGTGGGCTAAGATTTGAAACAAACGATCGGTGGGAATCCAGCTTTCAGGGGAGGCCTCCCCCGAGTCTCTGGACGGCTGTGGGGCCGAGTGGCGAGCGTTAAAGTACTCAGTTTCGCTCGAATACCATTACGACCGATTTGACTTCGGCACGACTTTAGGTCACTTAATTTCAGCCTAGCAGGCTAGGGATTCACACAGACAATCCTTGGGAATCCAGCTTTCAGGGGAGGCCTCTTCCAAGCCTCTCAGAGGTCATGGGGCCGAACGGCGAGGGTCAATGCACTCTGTTTCGCTCCTGTAGTAGGCCTTTATTCACTAAATTGTAACATGACGACCTATGTGACTTTGGCAGGACATTTTAGCGCTTACTTTTGAGCTAGTGGGCTAAGATTTTAAACAAACGATCGATGGGAATCCAGCTTTCAGGGGAGGCCTCCCCCGAGTCTCTGGACGGCTGTGGGGCCGAGCGGCAAGCGTTAAAGCACTCAGTTTCGCTCGAGTACCATGACGACCGATTTGACTTCGGCACAACTTTAGGTCGCTTAATTTCAGCCGAGCGGGCTAGGAATTCAGACAGACAAGCCTTGGGAATCCAGCTTTCAAGGGAGGCCTCTTCCAAGCCTCTCGGAGGTCGTGGGGCCGAACGGCGAGCGTCGAAGCAGTCGGTTTCGCTCCAGTAGTAGGCCTTTCTTGACTAAATTGTAACATGACAACCTATGTGACTTTGGCAGAACTTTTTAGCGCTTACTTTTGAGCTAGTGGGCTAAGATTTGAACCAAACGATCGGTGGGAATCCAGCTTTCAGGGGAGGCCTCCACCGAGTCTCTGGACAGCTGTGGGGCCGAGCGGCGAGCGTTAAAGCACTCCGTTTCGGTCCAGTAATAGGCCTTTATTGACTAAATTGTAACATGACGACCTATGTGATTTTGGCAGGACTTTTTAGCGCTTACGTTTGAGCTAGTGGGCTAAGATTTAAAACAAACGATCGGTGGGAATCCAGCTTTCAGGGGAGGCCTCTTCCAAGCCTCTCGGAAGTCGTGGGGCCGAACGGCGAGCGTCAAAGCACTCGGTTTCGCTCCAGTAGTAGGCCTTTATTGACTAAATTGTAACATGACGACCTATGTGATTTTGGCAGGACTTTTTAGCGCTTACGTTTGAGCTAGCGGGCTAGGAATTCACACTGACAATCCTTGGGAATCCAGCTTTCAGGGGAGGCCTCTTCCAAGCCTCTCAGAGGTCGTGGGGCCGAACGGCGAGCATCAAAGCACTCGGTTTCGCTCCAGTAGTAGGCCTTTATTGACTAAATTGTAACATGACGACCTATGTGATTTTGTCAGGACTTTTTAGCGCCTACTTTTCGGCTACTTGGCTAAGATTTGAAATAAACGATCGGTGGGAATCCAGCTTTCAGGGGAGGCCTCTTCCAAGCCTCTCGGAGGTCGTGGGGCCGAACGGCGAGCGTTTCGGTCCAGTAATAGGCCTTTATTGACTAAATTGTAACATGACGACCTATGTGATTTTGGCAGGACGTTTTAGCGCCTACTTTTCAGCTACTTGGCTAAGATTTGAAATAAACGATCGGTGGGAATCCAGCTTTCAGGGGAGGCCTCTTCCAAGCCTCTCAGAGGTTGTGGGGCCGAATGGCGAGCGTCAAAGCACTCAGTTTCGGTCCAGTAGTAGGCCTTTATTGACTAAATTGTAACATGACAACCTATGTGACTTTGGCAGGACTTTTTAGCGCTTACTTTTGATCTAGTGGGTTAAGATTTGAAAGAAACGATCGGTGGGAAACCAGCTTTCAGGGGAGGCCTCCCCCGAGTCTCTGGACAGCTGTGGGGCCGAGCGGCGAGCGTTAAAGCACTCTGTTTCGGTCCAGTTATAGGCCTTTATTAGCTAAATTGTAACATGACGACCTATGTGATTTGGGCAGGACTTTTTAGCGCTTACGTTTGAGCTAGCGGGCTAGGAATTCACACAGACAATCCTTGGGAATCCAGCTTTCAGGGGAGGCCTCTTCCAAGCCTCTTAGAGGTCGTGGGGCCGAACGGCGAGCGTCAAAGCACTCGGTTTCGCTCCACTAGTAGGCCTTTATTGAATAAATTGTAACATGACGACCTATGTGATTTTGGCAGGACTTTTTAGCGCCTACTTTTCGGCTACTTGGCTAAGATTTGAAATAAACGATCGGTGGGAATCCAGCTTTCAGGGGAGGCCTCCCCCAAGTCTCTGGACGGCTGTGGGGCCGAACGGCGAGCTTCAAAGCACTCGGTTTCTCTCCAGTAGTAGGCCTTTATTGACTAAATTGTAACATGACGATCTATGTGACTTTGGCAGGAATTTTTAGCGCCTACTTTTGAACTAGTGGGCTAAGATTTGAACCAAACGATCGGTGGGAATCCAGCTTTCAGGGGAGGCCTCCACCGAGTCTCTGGACAGCTGTGGGGCCGAGCGGCGAGCGTTAAAGCACTCCGTTTCGGTCCAGTAATAGGCCTTTATTGACTAAATTGTAACATGACGACCTATGTGATTTTGGCAGGACTTTTTAGCGCTTACGTTTGAGCTAGTGGGCTAAGATTTAAAACAAACGATCGGTGGGAATCCAGCTTTCAGGGGAGGCCTCTTCCAAGCCTCTCGGAGGTCGTGGGGCCGAACGGCGAGCGTCAAAGCACTCGGTTTCGCTCCAGTAGTAGGCCTTTATTGACTAAATTGTAACATGACGACCTATGTGATTTTGGCAGGACTTTTTAGCGCTTACGTTTGAGCTAGCGGGCTAGGAATTCACACTGACAATCCTTGGGAATCCAGCTTTCAGGGGAGGCCTCTTCCAAGCCTCTCAGAGGTCATGGGGCCGAACGGCGAGCATCAAAGCACTCGGTTTCGCTCCAGTAGTAGGCCTTTATTGACTAAATTGTAACATGACGACCTATGTGATTTTGTCAGGACTTTTTAGCGCCTACTTTTCGGCTACTTGGCTAAGATTTGAAATAAACGATCGGTGGGAATCCAGCTTTCAGGGGAGGCCTCTTCCAAGCCTCTCGGAGGTCGTGGGGCCGAACGGCGAGCGTTTCGGTCCAGTAATAGGCCTTTATTGACTAAATTGTAACATGACGACCTATGTGATTTTGGCAGGACGTTTTAGCGCCTACTTTTCAGCTACTTGGCTAAGATTTGAAATAAACGATCGGTGGGAATCCAGCTTTCAGGGGAGGCCTCTTCCAAGCCTCTCAGAGGTTGTGGGGCCGAATGGCGAGCGTCAAAGCACTCAGTTTCGGTCCAGTAGTAGGCCTTTATTGACTAAATTGTAACATGACAACCTATGTGAATTTGGCAGGACTTTTTAGCGCTTACTTTTGAGCTAGTGGGCTAAGATTTGAAACAAACGATCGGTGGGAATCCAGCTTTCAGGGGAGGCCTCCCCCAAGTCTCTGGACGGCTGTGGGGCCAGGTGGCGAGCGTTAAAGTACTCAGTTTCGCTCGAATACCATTACGACCGATTTGACTTCGGCACGACTTTAGGTCGCTTAACTTCCGCCGAGCGGGCTAGGAATTCACACAGACAAGCCGTGGGAATCCAGCTTTCAAGGGAGGCCTCTTCCAAGCCTCTCGGAGCTCGTGGGGCCGAACGGCGAGCGTCGAAGCACTCGGTTTCACTCCAGTAGTAGGCCTTTATTGACTAAATTTTAACATGACGACCTATGTTACTTTGGCAGGACTTTTTAGCGCTTACTTTTTAGCTAGTGGGCTAAGATTTGAAACAAACGATCGGTGGGAATCCAGCTTTCAGGGGAGGCCTCCCCCGAGTCTCTGGACGGCTGTGGGGCCGAACGGCGAGCGTCAAAGCACTCGGTTTCTCTCCAGTAGTAGGCCTTTATGGACTAAATTGTAACATGACGACCTATGTGATTTTGGCAGGACGTTTTAGCGCCTACTTTTCAGCTACTTGGCTAAGATTTGAAATAAACGATCGGTGGGAATCCAGCTTTCAGGGGAGGCCTCTTCCAAGCCTTTCGGAGGTCGTGGGGCCGAACGGCGAGCGTCAAAGCACTCGGTTTCGGTCCAGTAGTAGGCCTTTATTGACTAAATTGTAACATGACAACCTATGTGACTTTGGCAGGACTTTTTAGCGCTTACGTTTGAGCTAGTGGGCTAAGATTTGAAACAAACGATCGGTGGGAATCCAGCTTTCAGGGGAGGCCTCCCCCGAGTCTCTGGACGGCTGTGGGGCCGAGTGGCGAGCGTTAAAGTACTCAGTTTCGCTCGAATACCATTACGACCGATTTGACTTCGGCACGACTTTAGGTCACTTAATTTCAGCCTAGCAGGCTAGGGATTCACACAGACAATCCTTGGGAATCCAGCTTTCAGGGGAGGCCTCTTCCAAGCCTCTCAGAGGTCATGGGGCCGAACGGCGAGGGTCAATGCACTCTGTTTCGCTCCTGTAGTAGGCCTTTATTCACTAAATTGTAACATGACGACCTATGTGACTTTGGCAGGACATTTTAGCGCTTACTTTTGAGCTAGTGGGCTAAGATTTTAAACAAACGATCGATGGGAATCCAGCTTTCAGGGGAGGCCTCCCCCGAGTCTCTGGACGGCTGTGGGGCCGAGCGGCAAGCGTTAAAGCACTCAGTTTCGCTCGAGTACCATGACGACCGATTTGACTTCGGCACAACTTTAGGTCGCTTAATTTCAGCCGAGCGGGCTAGGAATTCACACAGACAAGCCTTGGGAATCCAGCTTTCAAGGGAGGCCTCTTCCAAGCCTCTCGGAGGTCGTGGGGCCGAACGGCGAGCGTCGAAGCAGTCGGTTTCGCTCCAGTAGTAGGCCTTTCTTGACTAAATTGTAACATGACAACCTATGTGACTTTGGCAGAACTTTTTAGCGCTTACTTTTGAGCTAGTGGGCTAAGATTTGAACCAAACGATCGGTGGGAATCCAGCTTTCAGGGGAGGCCTCCACCGAGTCTCTGGACAGCTGTGGGGCCGAGCGGCGAGCGTTAAAGCACTCCGTTTCGGTCCAGGAATAGGCCTTTATTGACTAAATTGTAACATGACGACCTATGTGATTTTGGCAGGACTTTTTAGCGCTTACGTTTGAGCTAGTGGGCTAAGATTTAAAACAAACGATCGGTGGGAATCCAGCTTTCAGGGGAGGCCTCTTCCAAGCCTCTCGGAGGTCGTGGGGCCGAACGGCGAGCGTCAAAGCACTCGGTTTCGCTCCAGTAGTAGGCCTTTATTGACTAAATTGTAACATGACGACCTATGTGATTTTGGCAGGACTTTTTAGCGCTTACGTTTGAGCTAGCGGGCTAGGAATTCACACTGACAATCCTTGGGAATCCAGCTTTCAGGGGAGGCCTCTTCCAAGCCTCTCAGAGGTCGTGGGGCCGAACGGCGAGCATCAAAGCACTCGGTTTCGCTCCAGTAGTAGGCCTTTATTGACTAAATTGTAACATGACGACCTATGTGATTTTGTCAGGACTTTTTAGCGCCTACTTTTCGGCTACTTGGCTAAGATTTGAAATAAATGATCGGTGGGAATCCAGCTTTCAGGGGAGGCCTCTTCCAAGCCTCTCGGAGGTCGTGGGGCCGAACGGCGAGCGTTTCGGTCCAGTAATAGGCCTTTATTGACTAAATTGTAACATGACGACCTATGTGATTTTGGCAGGACGTTTTAGCGCCTACTTTTCAGCTACTTGGCTAAGATTTGAAATAAACGATCGGTGGGAATCCAGCTTTCAGGGGAGGCCTCTTCCAAGCCTCTCAGAGGTTGTGGGGCCGAATGGCGAGCGTCAAAGCACTCAGTTTCGGTCCAGTAGTAGGCCTTTATTGACTAAATTGTAACATGACAACCTATGTGAATTTGGCAGGACTTTTTAGCGCTTACTTTTGAGCTAGTGGGCTAAGATTTGAAACAAACGATCGGTGGGAATCCAGCTTTCAGGGGAGGCCTCCCCCAAGTCTCTGGACGGCTGTGGGGCCAGGTGGCGAGCGTTAAAGTACTCAGTTTCGCTCGAATACCATTACGACCGATTTGACTTCGGCACGACTTTAGGTCGCTTAACTTCCGCCGAGCGGGCTAGGAATTCACACAGACAAGCCGTGGGAATCCAGCTTTCAAGGGAGGCCTCTTCCAAGCCTCTAGGAGCTCGTGGGGCCGAACGGCGAGCGTCGAAGCACTCGGTTTCACTCCAGTAGTAGGCCTTTATTGACTAAATTTTAACATGACGACCTATGTTACTTTGGCAGGACTTTTTAGCGCTTACTTTTTAGCTAGTGGGCTAAGATTTGAAACAAACGATCGGTGGGAATCCAGCTTTCAGGGGAGGCCTCCCCCGAGTCTCTGGACGGCTGTGGGGCCGAACGGCGAGCGTCAAAGCACTCGGTTTCTCTCCAGTAGTAGGCCTTTATGGACTAAATTGTAACATGACGACCTATGTGATTTTGGCAGGACGTTTTAGCGCCTACTTTTCAGCTACTTGGCTAAGATTTGAAATAAACGATCGGTGGGAATCCAGCTTTCAGGGGAGGCCTCTTCCAAGCCTTTCGGAGGTCGTGGGGCCGAACGTCGAGCGTCAAAGCACTCGGTTTCGGTCCAGTAGTAGGCCTTTATTGACTAAATTGTAACATGACAACCTATGTGACTTTGGCAGGACTTTTTAGCGCTTACGTTTGAGCTAGTGGGCTAAGATTTGAAACAAACGATCGGTGGGAATCCAGCTTTCAGGGGAGGCCTCCCCCGAGTCTCTGGACGGCTGTGGGGCCGAGTGGCGAGCGTTAAAGTACTCAGTTTCGCTCGAATACCATTACGACCGATTTGACTTCGGCACGACTTTAGGTCACTTAATTTCAGCCTAGCGGGCTAGGGATTCACACAGACAATCCTTGGGAATCCAGCTTTCAGGGGAGGCCTCTTCCAAGCCTCTCAGAGGTCATGGGGCCGAACGGCGAGCGTCAATGCACTCTGTTTCGCTCCTGTAGTAGGCCTTTATTCACTAAATTGTAACATGACGACCTATGTGACTTTGGCAGGACATTTTAGCGCTTACTTTTGAGCTAGTGGGCTAAGATTTTAAACAAACGATCGATGGGAATCCAGCTTTCAGGGGAGGCCTCCCCCGAGTCTCTGGACGGCTGTGGGGCCGAGCGGCAAGCGTTAAAGCACTCAGTTTCGCTCGAGTACCATGACGACCGATTTGACTTCGGCACAACTTTAGGTCGCTTAATTTCAGCCGAGCGGGCTAGGAATTCACACAGACAAGCCTTGGGAATCCAGCTTTCAAGGGAGGCCTTTTCCAAGCCTCTCGGAGGTCGTGGGGCCGAACGGCGAGCGTCGAAGCAGTCGGTTTCGCTCCAGTAGTAGGCCTTTCTTGACTAAATTGTAACATGACAACCTATGTGACTTTGGCAGAACTTTTTAGCGCTTACTTTTGAGCTAGTGGGCTAAGATTTGAACCAAACGATCGGTGGGAATCCAGTTTTCAGACGAGGCCTCCTCCGAGTCTCTGGTCGGCTGTGGGGCCGAGCGGCGAGCGTTAAAGCACTCAGTTTCGCTCGAGTACCATAACGACCGATTTGACTTCGGCACGACTTTAGGTCGCTTAACTTCAGCCGAGCGGGCTAGGAATTCACACAGACAAGCCGTGGGAATCCAGCTTTCAAGGGAGGCCTCTTCCAAGCCTCTAGGAGCTCGTGGGGCCGAACGGCGAGCGTCGAAGCACTCGGTTTCACTCCAGTAGTAGGCCTTTATTGACTAAATTGTAACATGACGACCTATGTGACTTTGGCAGGACTTTTTAGCGCTTACGTTTGAGCTAGTGGGCTAAGATTTTAAACAAACGATCGGTGGGAATCCAGCTTTCAGGGGAGGCCTCTTCCAAGCCTCTCGGAGGTCGTGGGGCCGAACGGCGAGCGTCAAAGCACTCGGTTTCGCTCCAGTAGTAGGCCTTTATTGACTAAATTGTAACATGACGACCTATGTGACTTTGGCAGGACTTTTTAGCGCTTACGTTTGAGCTAGCGGGCTAGGAATTCACACTGACAATCCTTGGGAATCCAGCTTTCAGGGGAGGCCTCTTCCAAGCCTCTCAGAGGTCGTGGGGCCGAACGGCGAGCATCAAAGCACTCGGTTTCGCTCCAGTAGTAGGCCTTTATTGACTAAATTGTAACATGACGACCTATGTGATTTTGTCAGGACTTTTTAGCGCCTACTTTTCGGCTACTTGGCTAAGATTTGAAATAAACGATCGGTGGGAATCCAGCTTTCAGGGGAGGCCTCTTCCAAGCCTCTCGGAGGTCGTGGGGCCGAACGGCGAGCGTTTCGGTCCAGTAATAGGCCTTTATTGACTAAATTGTAACATGACGACCTATGTGATTTTGGCAGGACGTTTTAGCGCCTACTTTTCAGCTACTTGGCTAAGATTTGAAATAAACGATCGGTGGGAATCCAGCTTTCAGGGGAGGCCTCTTCCAAGCCTCTCAGAGGTCGTGGGGCCGAATGGCGAGCGTCAAAGCACTCAGTTTCGGTCCAGTAGAAGGCCTTTATTGACTAAATTGTAACATGACAACCTATGTGACTTTGGCAGGACTTTTTAGCGCTTACGTTTGAGCTAGTGGGCTAAGATTTTAAACAAACGATCGGTGGGAATCCAGCTTTCAGGGGAGGCCACCCCCGAGTCTCTGGACGGCTGTGGGGCCGAGCGGCGAGCGTTAAAGCACTCAGTTTCGCTCGAGTACCATGATGACCGATTTGACTTCGGCACGACTTTAGGTCGCTTAACTTCAGCCGAGCGGGCTAGGAATTCACACAGACAAGCCGTGGGAATCCAGCTTTCAAGGGAGGCCTCTTCCAAGCCTCTCGGAGCTTGTGGGGCCGAACGGCGAGCGTCGAAGCACTCGGTTTCACTCCAGTAGTAGGCCTTTATTGACTAAATTGTAACATGACAAACTATGTGACTTTGGAAGGACTTTTTAGCGCTTACTTTTGATCGAGTGGGTTAAGATTTGAAACAAACGATCGGTGGGATACTAGCTTTCAGGGGAGGCCTCCCCCGAGTCTCTGGACAGCTGTGGGGCCGAGCGGCGAGCGTTAAAGCACTCTGTTTCGGTCCAGTAATAGGCCTTTATTAACTAAATTGTAACATGACGACCTATGTGATTTTGGCAGGACTTTTTAGCGCTTACGTTTGAGCTAGCGGGCTAGGAATTCACACTGACAATCCTTGGGAATCCAGCTTTCAGGGGAGGCCTCTTCCAAGCCTCTCAGAGGTCGTGGGGCCGAACGGCGAGCATCAAAGCACTCGGTTTCGCTCCAGTAGTAGGCCTTTATTGACTAAATTGTAACATGACGACCTATGTGATTTTGTCAGGACTTTTTAGCGCCTACTTTTCGGCTACTTGGCTAAGATTTGAAATAAACGATCGGTGTGGAATCCAGCTTTCAGGGGAGGCCTCTTCCAAGCCTCTCGGAGGTCGTGGGGCCGAACGGCGAGCGTTTCGGTCCAGTAATAGGCCTTTATTGACTAAATTGTAACATGACGACCTATGTGATTTTGGCAGGACGTTTTAGCGCCTACTTTTCAGCTACTTGGCTAAGATTTGAAATAAACGATCGGTGGGAATCCAGCTTTCAGGGGAGGCCTCTTCCAAGCCTCTCAGAGGTCGTGGGGCTGAATGGCGAGCGTCAAAGCACTCAGTTTCGGTCCAGTAGTAGGCCTTTATTGACTAAATTGTAACATGACAACCTATGTGACTTTGGCAGGACTTTTTAGCGCTTACTTTTGAGCTAGTGGGCTAAGATTTGAAACAAACGATCGGTGGGAATCCAGCTTTCAGGGGAGGCCTCCCCCAAGTCTCTGGACGGCTGTGGGGCCAGGTGGCGAGCGTTAAAGTACTCAGTTTCGCTCGAATACCATTACGACCGATTTGACTTCGGCACGACTTTAGGTCGCTTAACTTCCGCCGAGCGGGCTAGGAATTCACACAGACAAGCCGTGGGAATCCAGCTTTCAAGGGAGGCCTCTTCCAAGCCTCTCGGAGCTCGTGGGGCCGAACGGCGAGCGTCGAAGCACTCGGTTTCACTCCAGTAGTAGGCCTTTATTGACTAAATTTTAACATGACGACCTATGTTACTTTGGCAGGACTTTTTAGCGCTTACTTTTTAGCTAGTGGGCTAAGATTTGAAACAAACGATCGGTGGGAATCCAGCTTTCAGGGGAGGCCTCCCCCGAGTCTCTGGACGGCTGTGGGGCCGAACGGCGAGCGTCAAAGCACTCGGTTTCTCTCCAGTAGTAGGCCTTTATGGACTAAATTGTAACATGACGACCTATGTGATTTTGGCAGGACGTTTTAGCGCCTACTTTTCAGCTACTTGGCTAAGATTTGAAATAAACGATCGGTGGGAATCCAGCTTTCAGGGGAGGCCTCTTCCAAGCCTCTCGGAGGTCGTGGGGCCGAACGGCGAGCGTTTCGGTCCAGTAATAGGCCTTTATTGACTAAATTGTAACATGACGACCTATGTGATTTTGGCAGGACGTTTTAGCGCCTACTTTTCAGCTACTTGGCTAAGATTTGATATAAACGATCGGTGGGAATCCAGCTTTCAGGGGAGGCCTCTTCCAAGCCTCTCAGAGGTCGTGGGGCCGAATGGCGAGCGTCAAAGCACTCAGTTTCGGTCCAGTAGTAGGCCTTTATTGACTAAATTGTAACATGACAACCTATGTGACTTTGGCAGGACTTTTTAGCGCTTACTTTTGAGCTAGTGGGCTAAGATTTGAAACAAACGATCGGTGGGAATCCAGCTTTCAGGGGAGGCCTCCCCCAAGTCTCTGGACGGCTGTGGGGCCAGGTGGCGAGCGTTAAAGTAATCAGTTTCGCTCGAATACCATTACGACCGATTTGACTTCGGCACGACTTTAGGTCGCTTAACTTCCGCCGAGCGGGCTAGGAATTCACACAGACAAGCCGTGGGAATCCAGCTTTCAAGGGAGGCCTCTTCCAAGCCTCTCGGAGCTCGTGGGGCCGAACGGCGAGCGTCGAAGCACTCGGTTTCACTCCAGTAGTAGGCCTTTATTGACTAAATTTTAACATGACGACCTATGTTACTTCGGCAGGACTTTTTAGCGCTTACTTTTTAGCTAGTGGGCTAAGATTTGAAACAAACGATCGGTGGGAATCCAGCTTTCAGGGGAGGCCGCCCCCGAGTCTCTGGACGGCTGTGGGGCCGAACGGCGAGCGTCAAAGCACTCGGTTTCTCTCCAGTAGTAGGCCTTTATGGACTAAATTGTAACATGACGACCTATGTGATTTTGGCAGGACGTTTTAGCGCCTACTTTTCAGCTACTTGGCTAAGATTTGAAATAAACGATCGGTGGGAATCCAGCTTTCAGGGGAGGCCTCTTCCAAGCCTTTCGGAGGTCGTGGGGCCGAACGGCGAGCGTCAAAGCACTCGGTTTCGGTCCAGTAGTAGGCCTTTATTGACTAAATTGTAACATGACAACCTATGTGACTTTGGCAGGACTTTTTAGCGCTTACGTTTGAGCTAGTGGGCTAAGATTTGAAACAAACGATCGGTGGGAATCCAGCTTTCAGGGGAGGCCTCCCCCGAGTCTCTGGGCGGCTGTGGGGCCGAGTGGCGAGCGTTAAAGTACTCAGTTTCGCTCGAATACCATTACGACCGATTTGACTTCGGCACGACTTTAGGTCACTTAATTTCAGCCTAGCGGGCTAGGGATTCACACAGACAATCCTAGGGAATCCAGCTTTCAGGGGAGGCCTCTTCCAAGCCTCTCAGAGGTCATGGGGCCGAACGGCGAGCGTCAATGCACTCTGTTTCGCTCCTGTAGTAGGCCTTTATTCATTAAATTGTAACATGACGACCTATGTGACTTTGGCAGGACATTTTAGCGCTTACTTTTGAGCTAGTGGGCTAAGATTTTAAACAAACGATCGATGGGAATCCAGCTTTCAGGGGAGGCCTCCCCCGAGTCTCTGGACGGCTGTGGGGCCGAGCGGCAAGCGTTAAAGCACTCAGTTTCGCTCGAGTACCATGACGACCGATTTGACTTCGGCACAACTTTAGGTCGCTTAATTTCAGCCGAGCGGGCTAGGAATTCACACAGACAAGCCTTGGGAATCCAGCTTTCAGGGAGGCCTCTTCCAAGCCTCTCGGAGGTCGTGGGGCCGAACGGCGAGCGTCGAAGCAGTCGGTTTCGCTCCAGTAGTAGGCCTTTCTTGACTAAATTGTAACATGACAACCTATGTGACTTTGGCAGAACTTTTTAGCGCTTACTTTTGAGCTAGTGGGCTAAGATTTGAACCAAACGATCGGTGGGAATCCAGTTTTCAGACGAGGCCTCCTCCGAGTCTCTGGTCGGCTGTGGGGCCGAGCGGCGAGCGTTAAAGCACTCAGTTTCGCTCGAGTACCATAACGACCGATTTGACTTCGGCACGACTTTAGGTCGCTTAACTTCAGCCGAGCGGGCTAGGAATTCACACAGACAAGCCGTGGGAATCCAGCTTTCAAGGGAGGCCTCTTCCAAGCCTCTAGGAGCTCGTGGGGCCGAACGGCGAGCGTCGAAGCACTCGGTTTCACTCCAGTAGTAGGCCTTTATTGACTAAATTGTAACATGACGACCTATGTTACTTTGGCAGGACTTTTTAGCGCTTACTTTTTAGCTAGTGGGCTAAGATTTGAAACAAACGATCGGTGGGAATCCAGCTTTCAGGGGAGGCCTCCCCCGAGTCTCTGGACGGCTGTGGGGCCGAACGGCGAGCGTCAAAGCACTCGGTTTCTCTCCAGTAGTAGGCCTTTATTGACTAAATTGTAACATGACGACCTATGTGATTTTGGCAGGACTTCTTAGCGCCTACTTTTCGGCTACTTGGCTAAGATTTGAAATAAACGATCGGTGGGAATCCAGCTTTCAGGGGAGGCCTCTTCCAAGCCTCTCGGAGGTCGTGGGGCCGAACGGCGAGCGTCAAAGCACTCAGTTTCGGTCCAGTAGTAGGCCTTTATTGACTAAATTGTAACATGACAACCTATGTGACTTTGGCAGGACTTTTTAGCGCTTACTTTTGAGCTAGTGGGCTAAGATTTGAAAAGAACGATCGGTGGGAATCCAGCTTTCAGGGGAGGCCTCCCCCGAGTGTCTGGACGGCTGTGGGGCCGAGTGGCGAGCGTTAAAGCACTCAGTTTCGCTCGAATACCATTACGACCGATTTGACTTCGGCACGACTTTAGGTCACTTAATTGCAGCCTAGCGGGCTAGGAATTCACACAGACAATCCTTGGGAATCCAGCTTTCAGGGGAGGCCTCTTCCAAGCCTCTCAGAGGTCGTGGGGCCGAACGGCGAGCGTCAATGCACTCGGGTTCGCTCCCGTAGTAGGCCTTTATTCACTAAATTGTAACATGACGACCTATGTGACTTTTGCAGGACATTTTAGCGCTTACTTTTGAGCTAGTGGGCTAAGATTTTAAACAAACGATCGGTGCGAATCCAGCTTTCAGGGGAGGCCTTCACCGAGTCTCTGGACAGCTGTGGGGCCGAGCGGCGAGCGTTAAAGCACTCTGTTTCGGTCCAGTAATAGGCCTTTATCGACTAAATTGTAACATGACGACCTATGTGATTTTGGCAGGACTTTTTAGCGCCTACTTTTCAGCTACTTGGCTAAGATTTGAAATAAACGATCGGTGGGAATCCAGCTTTCAGGGGAGGCCTCTTCCAAGCCTCTCAGAGGTCGTGGGGCCGAATGGCGAGCGTCAAAGCATTCAGTTTCGGTCCAGTAGTAGGCCTTTATTGACTAAATTGTAACATGACAACCTAGGTGACTTTGGCAGGACTTTTTAGCGCTTACTTTTGAGCTAGTGGGCTAAGATTTGAAACAAACGATCGGTGGGAATCCAGCTTTCAGGGGAGGCCTCCCCCGAGTCTCTGGAGGGCTGTGGGGCCGAACGGCGAGCGTCAAAGCACTCGGTTTCTCTCCAGTAGTAGGCCTTTATTGACTAAATTGTAACATGACGACCTATGTGATTTTGGCAGGACGTTTTAGCGCCTACTTTTCAGCTACTTGGCTAAGATTTGAAATAAACGATCGGTGGGAATCCAGCTTTCAGGGGAGGCCTCTTCCAAGCCTTTCGGAGGTCGTGGGGCCGAACGGCGAGCGTCAAAGCACTCGGTTTCGGTCCAGTAGTAGGCCTTTATTGACTAAATTGTAACATGACAACCTATGTGACTTTGGCAGGACTTTTTAGCGCTTACGTTTGAGCTAGTGGGCTAAGATTTGAAACAAACGATCGGTGGGAATCCAGCTTTCAGGGGAGGCCTCCCCCGAGTCTCTGGACGGCTGTGGGGTCGAGTGGCGAGCGTTAAAGTACTCAGTTTCGCTCGAACACCATTACGACCGATTTGACTTCGGCACGACTTTAGGTCACTTAATTTCAGCCTAGCGGGCTAGGGATTCACACAGACAATCCTTGGGAATCCAGCTTTCAGGGGAGGCCTCTTCCAAGCCTCTCAGAGGTCATGGGGCCGAACGGCGAGCGTCAATGCACTCTGTTTCGCTCCTGTAGTAGGCCTTTATTCACTAAATTGTAACATGACGACCTATGTGACTTTGGCAGGACATTTTAGCGCTTACTTTTGAGCTAGTGGGCTAAGATTTTAAACAAACGATCGATGGGAATCCAGCTTTCAGGGGAGGCCTCCCCCGAGTCTCTGGACGGCTGTGGGGCCGAGCGGCAAGCGTTAAAGCACTCAGTTTCGCTCGAGTACCATGACGACCGATTTGACTTCGGCACAACTTTAGGTCGCTTAATTTCAGCCGAGCGGGCTAGGAATTCACACAGACAAGCCTTGGGAATCCAGCTTTCAGGGAGGCCTCTTCCAAGCCTCTCGGAGGTCGTGGGGCCGAACGGCGAGCGTCGAAGCAGTCGGTTTCGCTCCAGTAGTAGGCCTTTCTTGACTAAATTGTAACATGACAACCTATGTGACTTTGGCAGAACTTTTTAGCGCTTACTTTTGAGCTAGTGGGCTAAGATTTGAACCAAACGATCGGTGGGAATCCAGTTTTCAGACAAGGCCTCCTCCGAGTCTCTGGTCGGCTGTGGGGCCGAGCGGCGAGCGTTAAAGCACTCAGTTTCGCTCGAGTACCATAACGACCGATTTGACTTCGGCACGACTTTAGGTCGCTTAACTTCAGCCGAGCGGGCTAGGAATTCACACAGACAAGCCGTGGGAATCCAGCTTTCAAGGGAGGCCTCTTCCAAGCCTCTAGGAGCTCGTGGGGCCGAACGGCGAGCGTCGAAGCACTCGGTTTCACTCCAGTAGTAGGCCTTTATTGACTAAATTGTAACATGACGACCGATGTGACTTTGGCAGGACTTTTTAGCGCTTACTTTTTAGCTAGTGGGCTAAGATTTGAAACAAACGATCGGTGGGAATCCAGCTTTCAGGGGAGGCCTCCCCCGAGTCTCTGGACGGCTGTGGGGGCCGAACGGCGAGCGTCAAAGCACTCGGTTTCTCTCCAGTAGTAGGCCTTTATTGACTAAATTGTAACATGACGACCTATGTGATTTTGGCAGGACTTCTTAGCGCCTACTTTTCGGCTACTTGGCTAAGATTTGAAATAAACGATCTGTGGGAATCCAGCTTTCAGGGGAGGCCTCTTCCAAGCCTCTCGGAGGTCGTGGGGCCGAACGGCGAGCGTCAAAGCACTCAGTTTCGGTCCAGTAGTAGGCCTTTATTGACTAAATTGTAACATGACAACCTATGTGACTTTGGCAGGACTTTTTAGCGCTTACTTTTGAGCTAGTGGGCTAAGATTTGAAAAGAACGATCGGTGGGAATCCAGCTTTCAGGGGAGGCCTCCCCCAAGTGTCTGGACGGCTGTGGGGCCGAGTGGCGAGCGTTAAAGCACTCAGTTTCGCTCGAATACCATTACGACCGATTTGACTTCGGCACGACTTTAGGTCACTTAATTGCAGCCTAGCGGGCTAGGAATTCACACAGACAATCCTTGGGAATCCAGCTTTCAGGGGAGGCCTCTTCCAAGCCTCTCAGAGGTCGTGGGGCCGAATGGCGAGCGTCAAAGCATTCAGTTTCGGTCCAGTAGTAGGCCTTTATTGACTAAATTGTAACATGACAACCTAGGTGACTTTGGCAGGACTTTTTAGCGCTTACTTTTGAGCTAGTGGGCTAAGATTTGAAACAAACGATCGGTGGGAATCCAGCTTTCAGGGGAGGCCTCCCCCGAGTCTCTGGAGGGCTGTGGGGCCGAACGGCGAGCGTCAAAGCACTCGGTTTCTCTCCAGTAGTAGGCCTTTATTGACTAAATTGTAACATGACGACCTATGTGATTTTGGCAGGACGTTTTAGCGCCTACTTTTCAGCTACTTGGCTAAGATTTGAAATAAACGATCGGTGGGAATCCAGCTTTCAGGGGAGGCCTCTTCCAAGCCTTTCGGAGGTCGTGGGGCCGAACGGCGAGCGTCAAAGCACTCGGTTTCGGTCCAGTAGTAGGCCTTTATTGACTAAATTGTCACATGACAACCTATGTGACTTTGGCAGGACTTTTTAGCGCTTACGTTTGAGCTAGTGGGCTAAGATTTGAAACAAACGATCGGTGGGAATCCAGCTTTCAGGGGAGGCCTCCCCCGAGTCTCTGGACGGCTGTGGGGTCGAGTGGCGAGCGTTAAAGTACTCAGTTTCGCTCGAATACCATTACGACCGATTTGACTTCGGCACGACTTTAGGTCACTTAATTTCAGCCTAGCGGGCTAGGGATTCACACAGACAATCCTTGGGAATCCAGCTTTCAGGGGAGGCCTCTTCCAAGCCTCTCAGAGGTCATGGGGCCGAACGGCGAGCGTCAATGCACTCTGTTTCGCTCCTGTAGTAGGCCTTTATTCACTAAATTGTAACATGACGACCTATGTGACTTTGGCAGGACATTTTAGCGCTTACTTTTGAGCTAGTGGGCTAAGATTTTAAACAAACGATCGATGGGAATCCAGCTTTCAGGGGAGGCCTCCCCCGAGTCTCTGGACGGCTGTGGGGCCGAGCGGCAAGCGTTAAAGCACTCAGTTTCGCTCGAGTACCATGACGACCGATTTGACTTCGGCACAACTTTAGGTCACTTAATTTCAGCCAAGCGGGCTAGGAATTCACACAGACAAGCCTTGGGAATCCAGCTTTCAAGGGAGGCCTCTTCCAAGCCTCTCAGAGGTCGTGGGGCCGAACGGCGAGCGTCAAAGCACTCAGTTTCGCTCAAGTAGTAGGCTTTTATTGACTAAATTGTAACATGACGACCTATGTGACTTTGGCAGGACTTTTTAGCGCTTACTTTTGAGCTAGTGGGCTAAGATTTGAAACAAACGATTGGTGGGAATCCGGCTTTCAGGGGAGGCCTCCCCCGAGTCTCTGGACGGCTGTGGGGGCGAACGGCGAGCGTTAAAGCACTCAGTTTCGCTCAAGTACCATGACGACCGATTTGACTTCGGCACGACTTTAGGTCGCTTAATTTCTGCCTAGCGGGCTAGGAATTTACACAGACAAGCCTTGGGAATCCAGCTTTAAAGGGAGGCCTCTTCCAAGCCTCTCGGAGCTCGTGAGGCCGAACGGCGAGCGTCAAAGCACTCGGTTTCGCTCCAGTAGTAGGCTTTTATTGACTAAATTGTAACATGACGACCTATGTGACTTTGGCAGGACTTTTTAGCGCTTACTTTTGAGCTAGTGGGCTAAGATTTGAAACAAACGATCGGTGGGAATCCAGCTTTCAGGGGAGGCCTCCCCCGAGTCTCTGGACGGCTGTAGGGGCGAACGGCGAGCGTCAAAGCACTCAGTTTCTCTCCAGTAGTTGGCCTTTATTGAGTAAATTGTTACATGACGACCTATGTGATTTTGGCAGGACTTTTTAGCGCCTACTTTTCAGCTACTGGGCTAAGATTTGAAATAAACGATCGGTGGGAATCCAGCTTTCAGGGGTGGCCTCTTCCAAGCCTCTCGGAGGTCGTGGGCTCGAACGGCGAGCGTCAAAGCACTCTGTTTCGCTCCAGTAGCAGGCCTTTATTGACTAAATTGTAACATGACGACCTATGTGACTTTGGCAGGACATTTTAGCGCCTACTTTTCAGTTACTGGGCGAAGATTTGAAACAAACGATCGGTGGGAATCCAGCTTTCAGGGGAGGCCTCCCCCGAGTCTCTGGACGGCTGTGGGGCCGAACGATGAGCGTCAAAGCACTCGGTTTCTCTCCAGTAGTAGGCCTTTATTGAGTAAATTGTAACATGACGACCGATGTGATTTTGGCAGGACTTTTTTGCGCCTACTTTTCAGCTACTGGGCTAAGATTTGAAACAAACGATCGATGGGAATCCAGCGTTCAGGGGAGGCCTCTTCCAAGCCTCTCGGAGGTCGTGGGGCCGAACGGCGAGCGTCAAAGCACTCGGTTTCGCTCCAGTAGTCGGCCTTTATTGAGTAAATTGTAACATGACGACCTATGTGATTTTGGCAGGACTTTTTAGTGCCTACTTCTCAGCTACTTGGCTAAGATTTGAAACAAACGATCGTTGGGAATCCAGCTTTCAGGGGAGGCCTCCTCCGAGTCTCTGGACGGCTGTGGGGCCGAGCGGCGAGCGTAATAGCACTCAGTTTCGCTCAAGTACCATGACGACCGATTTGACTTCGGCACAACTTTAGGTCGCTTACTTTCAGCCGAGCGGGCTAGGAATTCACACAGACAAGCCTTGGGAATCCAGCTTTCAAGGGAGGCCTCTTCCAAGCCTCTAGGAGCTCGTGGGGCCGAACGGCGAGCGTCAAAGCACTCGGTTTCTCTCCAGTAGTAGGCCTTTATTGAGTAAATTGTAACATAATGACCTATGTGAATTTGGCAGGACGTTTTAGCGCCTACTTTTGAGCTAGTGGGCTGAGATTTGAAACAAACGATCGGTGGGAATCCAGCTTTCAGGGGATGCCTCCCCCGAGTCTCTGGACAGCTGTGGGGCCGAACGGCGAGCGTCAAAGCAGTCGGTTTCTCTCCAGTATTCGGCCTTTATTGACTAAATTGTAACATGACGACCTATGTTATTTTGGCAGGACTTTTTAGCGCTTACGTTTGAGCTAGTGGGATAAGATTTAAAACAAACGATCGGTGGGAATCCAGCTTTCAGGGGAGGCCTCCCTCGAGTCTCTGGACGGCTGTGGGGCCGAGCGGCGAGCGTAATAGCACTCAGTTTCGCTCGAGTACCATGACGACCGATTTGACTTAGGCACAACTTTAGGTCGCTTAATTTCAGCCGAGCGGGCTAGGAATTCACACAGACAAGCCTTGGGAATACAGCTTTCAAGGGAGGCCTCTTCCAAGCCTCTCGGAGCTCGTGGGGCCGAACGACGAGCGTCGAAGCACTCGGTTTCGCTCCAGTAGTAGGCCTTTATTGACTAAATTGTAACATGACAACCTATGTGACTTTGGCAGGACTTTTTAGCGCTTACTTTTGAGCTAGTGGGCTAAGATTTGAAACAAACGATCGGTGGGAATCCAGCTTTCAGGGAAGGCCTCCCCCGAGTCTCTGGAGGGCTGTGGGGCCGAACGGCGAGCGTCAAAGCACTCGGTTTCTCTCCAGTAGTAGGCCTTTATTGACTAAATTGTAACATGACGACCTATGTGATTTTGGCAGGACGTTTTAGCGCCTACTTTTCAGCTACTTGGCTAAGATTTGAAATAAACGATCGGTGGGAATCCAGCTTTCAGGGGAGGCCTCCCCCGAGTCTCTGGACGGCTGTGGGGTCGAGTGGCGAGCGTTAAAGTACTCAGTTTCGCTCGAATACCATTACGACCGATTTGACTTCGGCACGACTTTAGGTCACTTAATTTCAGCCTAGCGGGCTAGGGATTCACACAGACAATCCTTGGGAATCCAGCTTTCAGGGGAGGCCTCTTCCAAGCCTCTCAGAGGTCATGGGGCCGAACGGCGAGCGTCAATGCACTCTGTTTCGCTCCTGTAGTAGGCCTTTATTCACTAAATTGTAACATGACGACCTATGTGACTTTGGCAGGACATTTTAGCGCTTACTTTTGAGCTAGTGGGCTAAGATTTTAAACAAACGATCGATGGGAATCCAGCTTTCAGGGGAGGCCTCCCCCGAGTCTCTGGACGGCTGTGGGGCCGAGCGGCAAGCGTTAAAGCACTCAGTTTCGCTCGAGTACCATGACGACCGATTTGACTTCGGCACAACTTTAGGTCACTTAATTTCAGCCAAGCGGGCTAGGAATTCACACAGACAAGCCTTGGGAATCCAGCTTTCAAGGGAGGCCTCTTCCAAGCCTCTCAGAGGTCGTGGGGCCGAACGGCGAGCGTCAAAGCACTCGGTTTCGCTCCAGCAGTCGGCCTTTATTGACTAAATTGTAACATGACAACCTATGTGACTTTGGCAGGACTTTTTAGCGCTTACTTTTTAGCTAGTTGGCTAAGATTTGAAACCATCGATCGGTGGGATTCCAGATTTCAGGGGAGGCCTCCCCTGAGTCTCTGGATGGCTGTGTGGCCGAACGGCGAGCATCAAAGCACTCGGTTTCTCTCCAGTCGTAGGCCTTTATTGACTAAATTGTAACATGACAACCTATGTGACTTTGGCAGGACTTTTTAGCGCTTACTTTTTAGCTAGTTGGCTAAGATTTGAAACAAACGATCGGTGGGATTCCAGCTTTCAGGGGAGGCCTCCCCTGAGTCTCTGGACGGCTGTGGGGCCGAGCGGCGAGCGTTAAAGCACTCAGTTTCGGTCCAGTAATAGGCCTTTATTGACTAAATTGTAACATGACGACCTATGTGATTTTGGCAGGACTTTTTAGCGCTGACGTTTGAGCTAGTGGGCAAAGATTTAAAGCAAACGATCGGTGGGAATCCAGCTTTCAGGGGAGCCCTACCCCGAGTCTCTGGACTGCTGTGGGGCCGAGCGGCGACCGTTAAAGCACTCAGTTTCGCTCGAGTGCCATGACGACCGATTTGACTTCGGCACGACATTAGGTCGCTTAATTTCAGCCTAGCGGGCTAGGAATTCACACAGACAAGCCTTGGGAATCCAGCTTTCAAGGGAGGCCTCTTCCAAGCCTCTCGGAGCTTGTGGGGCCGAACGGCGAGCGTCGAAGCACTCGGTTTCGCTCCAGTCGTAGGCCTTTAATGACTAAATTGTAACATGACGACCTATGTGACTTTGGCAAGACTTTTTAGCGCCTACGTTTGACCTAGTGGGCTAAGATTTGAAACAAACGATCGGTGGGAATCCAGCTTTCAGGGAAGTCCTCCCCCGAGTCTCTGGACGGCTGTGGGGCCGAGCGGCGAGCGTTAAAGCTCTCAGTTTCGCTCGAGTACCATGACGACCGATTTGACTTCGGCACGACTTTAGGTCGCTTAATTTCAGCCTAACGGGCTAGGAATTCACACAGACAATCCTTGGGAATCCAGCTTTCAGGGGAGGCCTCCCGCGAGTCTCTGGACAGCTGTGGGGTCGAACGGCGAGCGTCAAAGCACTCGGTTTCTCTCCAGTAGTAGGCCTTTATTGACTGAATTGTAACATGACGACCTATGTGATTTTGGCAGGGCTTTTTAGCGCTTACTTTTGAGCTAGTGAGCTAAGATTTGAAACAAACGATCGGTGGGAATCCAGCTTTCAGGGGAGGCCTCCCGCGAGTCTCTGGACGGCTGTGGTGCCGAACGGCGAGCGTCAAGGCACTCGGATTCTCTCCAGTAGTTGGCCTTTTTTGAGTAAATTGGAACATGACGACCTATGTGATTTTGGCAGGACTTTTTAGCGCCTACTTTTCAGCTACTGGGCTAAGATTTGAAACAAACGATCGGTGGGAATCCAGCTTTTAGGGGAGGCCTCTTCCAAGCCTCTCAGAGGTCGTGGGGCCGAACGGCGAGTGTTAAAGCACTCGGTTTCGGTCCAGTAGGAGGCCTTTGTTGACTAAATTGTAACATGACGACCTATGTGATTTTGGCAAGACCTTTTAGCGCTTACGTTTGAGCTAGTGGGCTAAGATTTAAAACAAACGATCAGTGGGAATCCAGCTTTAAGGGGAGGCCTCTTCCAAGCCTCTCGGAGGTCGTGGGGCCGAGCGGCGAGCGTAATAGCACTCAGTTTCGCTCGAGTACCATGACGACCGATTTGACTTCGGCACGTCTTTAGGTCGCTTAATTGCAGCCTAGCGGGCTAGGAATTCACACAGACAAGCCTTGGGAATCCAGCTTTCAAGGGAGGCCTCTTTCAAGCCTCTCGGAGCTCGTGGGGCCGAACGGCGAGCGTCGAAGCACTCGGTTTCGCTCAAGTAGTAACCCTTTATTGACTAAATTGTAACATGACGACCTATGTGACTTTGGCAGGACTTTTTAGCGCTTACTTTTGAGCTAGTGGGCTAAGATTTGAAACAAACAATCGGTGGGAATCCAGCTTTCAGGGGAGGCCTCCCCCGAGTCTCTGGACGGCTGTGGGGGCGAACGGCGAGCGTCAAAGCACTCGGTTTCTCTCCAGTAGTGGCCTTTATTAAGTAAATTGTAACATGACGACCTATGTGATTTTGGCAGGACTTTTTAGCACCTACTTTACAGCTACTGGGCTAGGATTTGAAACAAACGATCGGTGGGAATCCAGCTTTCAGGGGAGGCCTCCCCCGAGTCTCTGGACGGCTGTGGGGGCGAACGGCGAGCGTCAAAGCACTCGGTTTCTCTCCAGTAGTTGGCCTTTATTGAGTAAATTGTAACATGACGACCTATGTGATTTTGGCAGGACTTTTTAGCGCCTACTTTTGAGCTAGTGGGCTAAGATTTGAAACAAACGATCATGGGAATCCAGCTTTCAGGGGAGGCCTCCCCCTAGTCTCTGGACGGCTGTGGGGCCGAGCGGCGAGCGTTAAAGCACTCAGTTTCGGTCCAGTCGGAGGCCTTTTTTGACTAAATTGTAACATGACGACCTATGTGATTTTGGCAGGACTTTTTAGCGCCTACTTTTCGGCTACTTGGCTAAGATTTGAAATAAACGATCGGTGGGAATCCAGTTTTCAGACGAGGCCTCCTCCGAGTCTCTGGTCGGCTGTGGGGCCGAGCGGCGAGCGTTAAAGCACTCAGTTTCGCTCGAGTACCATGACGACCGATTTGACTTCGGCACGACTTTAGGTCGCTTAACTTCAGCCGAGTGGGCTAGGAATTCACACAGACAAGCCGTGGGAATCCAGCTTTCAAGGGAGGCCTCTTCCAAGCCTCTCGGAGCTCGTGGGGCCGAACGGCGAGCGTCGAAGCACTCTGTTTCCCTCCAGTAGTAGGCCTTTATTGACTAAATTGTAACATGACGACCTATGTTACTTTGGCAGGACTTTTTAGCGCTTACTTTTGAGCTAGTGGGCTAAGATTTGAAACAAACGATCGGTGGGAATCCAGCTTTCAGGAGAGGCCTCCCCCGAGTCTCTGGGCGGCTGTGGGGCCGAACGGCGAGCGTCAAAGCACTCGGTTTCTCTCCAGTAGTAGGCCTTTATTGACTAAATTGTAACATGACGACCTATGTGATTTTGGCAGGACGTTTTAGCGCCTACTTTTCAGCTACTTGGCTAAGATTTCAAATAAACGATCGGTGGGAATCCAGCTTTCAGGGAAGGCCTCTTCCAAGCCTCTCGGAGGTATTGGGGCCGAACGGCGAGCGTCAAAGCACTCGGTTTCGCTCCAGTAGTAGGCCTTTATTGACTAAATTGTAACATGACGACCTATGTGACTTTGGCAGGACGTTTTAGCGCTTACTTTTGAGCTAGTGGGCTAAGATTTTAAACAAACGATCGATGGGAATCCAGCTTTCAGGGGAGGCCTCCCCCGAGTCTCTGGACGGCTGTGGGGCCGAGCGGCAAGCGTTAAAGCACTCAGTTTCGCTCGAGTACCATGACGACCGATTTGACTTCGGCACAACTTTAGGTCGCTTAATTTCAGCCGAGCGGGCTAGGAATTCACACAGACAAGCCTTGGGAATCCAGCTTTCAGGGAGGCCTCTTCCAAGCCTCTCGGAGGTCGTGGGGCCGAACGGCGAGCGTCGAAGCAGTCGGTTACGCTCCAGTAGTAGGCCTTTCTTGACTAAATTGTAACATGACAACCTATGTGACTTTGGCAGAACTTTTTAGCGCTTACTTTTGAGCTAGTGGGCTAAGATTTGAACCAAACGATCGGTGGGAATCCAGTTTTCAGACGAGGCCTCCTCCGAGTCTCTGGTCGGCTGTGGGGCCGAGCGGCGAGCGTTAAAGCACTCAGTTTCGCTCGAGTACCATAACGACCGATTTGACTTCGGCACGACTTTAGGTCGCTTAACTTCAGCCGAGCGGGCTAGGAATTCACACAGACAAGCCGTGGGAATCCAGCTTTCAAGGGAGGCCTCTTCCAAGCCTCTAGGAGCTCGTGGGGCCGAACGGCGAGCGTCGAAGCACTCGGTTTCACTCCAGTAGTAGGCCTTTATTGACTAAATTGTAACATGACGACCTATGTGAGTTTGGCAGGACTTCTTAGCGCCTACTTTTCGGCTACTTGGCTAAGATTTGAAATAAACGATCGGTGGGAATCCAGCTTTCAGGGGAGGCCTTTTCCAAGCCTCTCGGAGGTCGTGGGGCCGAACGGCGAGCGTCAAAGCACTCAGTTTCGGTCCAGTAGTAGGCCTTTATTGACTAAATTGTAACATGACGACCTATGTTACTTTGGCAGGACTTTTTAGCGCTTACTTTTTAGCTAGTGGGCTAAGATTTGAAACAAACGATCGGTGGGAATCCAGCTTTCAGGGGAGGCCTCCCCCGAGTCTCTGGACGGCTGTGGGGCCGAACGGCGAGCGTCAAAGCACTCGGTTTCTCTCCAGTAGTAGGCCTTTATTGACTAAATTGTAACATGACGACCTATGTGATTTTGGCAGGACTTCTTAGCGCCTACTTTTCGGCTACTTGGCTAAGATTTGAAATAAACGATCGGTGGGAATCCAGCTTTCAGGGGAGGCCTCTTCCAAGCCTCTCGGAGGTCGTGGGGCCGAACGGCGAGCGTCAAAGCACTCAGTTTCGGTCCAGTAGTAGGCCTTTATTGACTAAATTGTAACATGACAACCTATGTGACTTTGGCAGGACTTTTTAGCGCTTACTTTTGAGCTAGTGGGCTAAGATTTGAAAAGAACGATCGGTGGGAATCCAGCTTTCAGGGGAGGCCTCCCCCGAGTGTCTGGACGGCTGTGGGGCCGAGTGGCGAGCGTTAAAGCACTCAGTTTCGCTCGAATACCATTACGACCGATTTGACTTCGGCACGACTTTAGGTCACTTAATTGCAGCCTAGCGGGCTAGGAATTCACACAGACAATCCTTGGGAATCCAGCTTTCAGGGGAGGCCTCTTCCAAGCCTCTCAGAGGTCGTGGGGCCGAACGGCGAGCGTCAATGCACTCGGGTTCGCTCCCGTAGTAGGCCTTTATTCACTAAATTGTAACATGACGACCTATGTGACTTTGGCAGGACATTTTAGCGCTTACTTTAGAGCTAGTGGGCTAAGATTTTAAACAAACGATCGGTGGGAATCCAGCTTTCAGGGGAGGCCTCCACCGAGTCTCTGGACAGCTGTGGGGCCGAGCGGCGAGCGTTAAAGCACTCTGTTTCGGTCCAGTAATAGGCCTTTATCGACTAAATTGTAACATGACGACCTATGTGATTTTGGCAGGACTTTTTAGCGCCTACTTTTCAGCTACTTGGCTAAGATTTGAAATAAACGATCGGTGGGAATCCAGCTTTCAGGGGAGGCCTCTTCCAAGCCTCTCAGAGGTCGTGGGGCCGAATGGCGAGCGTCAAAGCATTCAGTTTCGGTCCAGTAGTAGGCCTTTATTGACTAAATTGTAACATGACAACCTAGGTGACTTTGGCAGGACTTTTTAGCGCTTACTTTTGAGCTAGTGGGCTAAGATTTGAAACAAACGATCGGTGGGAATCCAGCTTTCAGGGGAGGCCTCCCCCGAGTCTCTGGAGGGCTGTGGGGCCGAACGGCGAGCGTCAAAGCACTCGGTTTCTCTCCAGTAGTAGGCCTTTATTGACTAAATTGTAACATGACGACCTATGTGATTTTGGCAGGACGTTTTAGCGCCTACTTTTCAGCTACTTGGCTAAGATTTGAAATAAACGATCGGTGGGAATCCAGCTTTCAGGGGAGGCCTCTTCCAAGCCTTTCGGAGGTCGTGGGGCCGAACGGCGAGCGTCAAAGCACTCGGTTTCGGTCCAGTAGTAGGCCTTTATTGACTAAATTGTAACATGACAACCTATGTGACTTTGGCAGGACTTTTTAGCGCTTACGTTTGAGCTAGTGGGCTAAGATTTGAAACAAACGATCGGTGGGAATCCAGCTTTCAGGGGAGGCCTCCCCCGAGTCTCTGGACGGCTGTGGGGTCGAGTGGCGAGCGTTAAAGTACTCAGTTTCGCTCGAATACCATTACGACCGATTTGACTTCGGCACGACTTTAGGTCACTTAATTTCAGCCTAGCGGGCTAGGGATTCACACAGACAATCCTTGGGAATCCAGCTTTCAGGGGAGGCCTCTTCCAAGCCTCTCAGAGGTCATGGGGCCGAACGGCGAGCGTCAATGCACTCTGTTTCGCTCCTGTAGTAGGCCTTTATTCACTAAATTGTAACATGACGACCTATGTGACTTTGGCAGGACATTTTAGCGCTTACTTTTGAGCTAGTGGGCTAAGATTTTAAACAAACGATCGATGGGAATCCAGCTTTCAGGGGAGGCCTCCCCCGAGTCTCTGGACGGCTGTGGGGCCGAGCGGCAAGCGTTAAAGCACTCAGTTTCGCTCGAGTACCATGACGACCGATTTGACTTCGGCACAACTTTAGGTCACTTAATTTCAGCCAAGCGGGCTAGGAATTCACACAGACAAGCCTTGGGAATCCAGCTTTCAAGGGAGGCCTCTTCCCAGCCTCTCAGAGGTCGTGGGGCCGAACGGCGAGCGTCAAAGCACTCAGTTTCGCTCAAGTAGTAGGCTTTTATTGACTAAATTGTAACATGACGACCTATGTGACTTTGGCAGGACTTTTTAGCGCTTACTTTTGAGCTAGTGGGCTAAGATTTGAAACAAACGATTGGTGGGAATCCGGCTTTCAGGGGAGGCCTCCCCCGAGTCTCTGGACGGCTGTGGGGGCGAACGGCGAGCGTTAAAGCACTCAGTTTCGCTCAAGTACCATGACGACCGATTTGACTTCGGCACGACTTTAGGTCGCTTAATTTCTGCCTAGCGGGCTAGGAATTTACACAGACAAGCCTTGGGAATCCAGCTTTAAAGGGAGGCCTCTTCCAAGCCTCTCGGAGCTCGTGAGGCCGAACGGCGAGCGTCAAAGCACTCGGTTTCGCTCCAGTAGTAGGCTTTTATTGACTAAATTGTAACATGACGACCTATGTGACTTTGGCAGGACTTTTTAGCGCTTACTTTTGAGCTAGTGGGCTAAGATTTGAAACAAACGATCGGTGGGAATCCAGCTTTCAGGGGAGGCCTCCCCCGAGTCTCTGGACGGCTGTAGGGGCGAACGGCGAGCGTCAAAGCACTCAGTTTCTCTCCAGTAGTTGGCCTTTATTGAGTAAATTGTTACATGACAACCTATGTGACTTTGGCAGGACTTTTTAGCGCTTACGTTTGAGCTAGTGGGCTAAGATTTGAAACAAACGATCGGTGGGAATCCAGCTTTCAGGGGAGGCCTCCCCCGAGTCTCTGGACGGCTGTGGGGTCGAGTGGCGAGCGTTAAAGTACTCAGTTTCGCTCGAATACCATTACGACCGATTTGACTTCGGCACGACTTTAGGTCACTTAATTTCAGCCTAGCGGGCTAGGGATTCACACAGACAATCCTTGGGAATCCAGCTTTCAGGGGAGGCCTCTTCCAAGCCTCTCAGAGGTCATGGGGCCGAACGGCGAGCGTCAATGCACTCTGTTTCGCTCCTGTAGTAGGCCTTTATTCACTAAATTGTAACATGACGACCTATGTGACTTTGGCAGGACATTTTAGCGCTTACTTTTGAGCTAGTGGGCTAAGATTTTAAACAAACGATCGATGGGAATCCAGCTTTCAGGGGAGGCCTCCCCCGAGTCTCTGGACGGCTGTGGGGCCGAGCGGCAAGCGTTAAAGCACTCAGTTTCGCTCGAGTACCATGACGACCGATTTGACTTCGGCACAACTTTAGGTCACTTAATTTCAGCCAAGCGGGCTAGGAATTCACACAGACAAGCCTTGGGAATCCAGCTTTCAAGGGAGGCCTCTTCCCAGCCTCTCAGAGGTCGTGGGGCCGAACGGCGAGCGTCAAAGCACTCAGTTTCGCTCAAGTAGTAGGCTTTTATTGACTAAATTGTAACATGACGACCTATGTGACTTTGGCAGGACTTTTTAGCGCTTACTTTTGAGCTAGTGGGCTAAGATTTGAAACAAACGATTGGTGGGAATCCGGCTTTCAGGGGAGGCCTCCCCCGAGTCTCTGGACGGCTGTGGGGGCGAACGGCGAGCGTTAAAGCACTCAGTTTCGCTCAAGTACCATGACGACCGATTTGACTTCGGCACGACTTTAGGTCGCTTAATTTCTGCCTAGCGGGCTAGGAATTTACACAGACAAGCCTTGGGAATCCAGCTTTAAAGGGAGGCCTCTTCCAAGCCTCTCGGAGCTCGTGAGGCCGAACGGCGAGCGTCAAAGCACTCGGTTTCGCTCCAGTAGTAGGCTTTTATTGACTAAATTGTAACATGACGACCTATGTGACTTTGGCAGGACTTTTTAGCGCTTACTTTTGAGCTAGTGGGCTAAGATTTGAAACAAACGATCGGTGGGAATCCAGCTTTCAGGGGAGGCCTCCCCCGAGTCTCTGGACGGCTGTAGGGGCGAACGGCGAGCGTCAAAGCACTCAGTTTCTCTCCAGTAGTTGGCCTTTATTGAGTAAATTGTTACATGACGACCTATGTGATTTTGGCAGGACTTTTTAGCGCCTACTTTTCAGCTACTGGGCTAAGATTTGAAATAAACGATCGGTGGGAATGCAGCTTTCAGGGGTGGCCTCTTCCAAGCCTCTCGGAGGTCGTGGGCCCGAACGGCGAGCGTCAAAGCACTCTGTTTCGCTCCAGTAGCAGGCCTTTATTGACTAAATTGTAACATGACGACCTATGTGACTTTGGCAGGACATTTTAGCGCCTACTTTTCAGTTACTGGGCGAAGATTTGAAACAAACGATCGGTGGGAATCCAGCTTTCAGGGGAGGCCTCCCCCGAGTCTCTGGACGGCTGTGGGGCCGAACGATGAGCGTCAAAGCACTCGGTTTCTCTCCAGTAGTAGGCCTTTATTGAGTAAATTGTAACATGACGACCGATGTGATTTTGGCAGGACTTTTTTGCGCCTACTTTTCAGCTACTGGGCTAAGATTTGAAACAAACGATCGATGGGAATCCAGCGTTCAGGGGAGGCCTCTTCCAAGCCTCTCGGAGGTCGTGGGGCCGAACGGCGAGCGTCAAAGCACTCGGTTTCGCTCCAGTAGTCGGCCTTTATTGAGTAAATTGTAACATGACGACCTATGTGATTTTGGCAGGACTTTTTAGTGCCTACTTCTCAGCTACTTGGCTAAGATTTGAAACAAACGATCGATGGGAATCCAGCTTTCAGGGGAGGCCTCCTCCGAGTCTCTGGACGGCTGTGGGGCCGAGCGGCGAGCGTAATAGCACTCAGTTTCGCTCAAGTACCATGACGACCGATTTGACTTCGGCACAACTTTAGGTCGCTTACTTTCAGCCGAGCGGGCTAGGAATTCACACAGACAAGCCTTGGGAATCCAGCTTTCAAGGGAGGCCTCTTCCAAGCCTCTAGGAGCTCGTGGGGCCGAACGGCGAGCGTCAAAGCACTCGGTTTCTCTCCAGTAGTAGGCCTTTATTGAGTAAATTGTAACATAATGACCTATGTGAATTTGGCAGGACGTTTTAGCGCCTACTTTTGAGCTAGTGGGCTGAGATTTGAAACAAACGATCGGTGGGAATCCAGCTTTCAGGGGATGCCTCCCCCGAGTCTCTGGACAGCTGTGGGGCCGAACGGCGAGCGTCAAAGCAGTCGGTTTCTCTCCAGTATTCGGCCTTTATTGACTAAATTGTAACATGACGACCTATGTTATTTTGGCAGGACTTTTTAGCGCTTACGTTTGAGCTAGTGGGATAAGATTTAAAACAAACGATCGGTGGGAATCCAGCTTTCAGGGGAGGCCTCCCTCGAGTCTCTGGACGGCTGTGGGGCCGACCGGCGAGCGTAATAGCACTCAGTTTCGCTCGAGTACCATGACGACCGATTTGACTTAGGCACAACTTTAGGTCGCTTAATTTCAGCCGAGCGGGCTAGGAATTCACACAGACAAGCCTTGGTAATACAGCTTTCAAGGGAGGCCTCTTCCAAGCCTCTCGGAGCTCGTGGGGCCGAACGACGAGCGTCGAAGCACTCGGTTTCGCTCCAGTAGTAGGCCTTTATTGACTAAATTGTAACATGACAACCTATGTGACTTTGGCAGGACTTTTTAGCGCTTACTTTTGAGCTAGTGGGCTAAGATTTGAAACAAACGATCGGTGGGAATCCAGCTTTCAGGGGAGGCCTCCCCCGAGTCTCTGGAGGGCTGTGGGGCCGAACGGCGAGCGTCAAAGCACTCGGTTTCTCTCCAGTAGTAGGCCTTTATTGACTAAATTGTAACATGACGACCTATGTGATTTTGGCAGGACGTTTTAGCGCCTACTTTTCAGCTACTTGGCTAAGATTTGAAATAAACGATCGGTGGGAATCCAGCTTTCAGGGGAGGCCTCTTCCAAGCCTTTCGGAGGTCGTGGGGCCGAACGGCGAGCGTCAAAGCACTCGGTTTCGGTCCAGTAGTAGGCCTTTATTGACTAAATTGTAACATGACAACCTATGTGACTTTGGCAGGACTTTTTAGCGCTTACGTTTGAGCTAGTGGGCTAAGATTTGAAACAAACGATCGGTGGGAATCCAGCTTTCAGGGGAGGCCTCCCCCGAGTCTCTGGACGGCTGTGGGGTCGAGTGGCGAGCGTTAAAGTACTCAGTTTCGCTCGAATACCATTACGACCGATTTGACTTCGGCACGACTTTAGGTCACTTAATTTCAGCCTAGCGGGCTAGGGATTCACACAGACAATCCTTGGGTATCCAGCTTTCAGGGGAGGCCTCTTCCAAGCCTCTCAGAGGTCATGGGGCCGAACGGCGAGCGTCAATGCACTCTGTTTCGCTCCTGTAGTAGGCCTTTATTCACTAAATTGTAACATGACGACCTATGTGACTTTGGCAGGACATTTTAGCGCTTACTTTTGAGCTAGTGGGCTAAGATTTTAAACAAACGATTGATGGGAATCCAGCTTTCAGGGGAGGCCTCCCCCGAGTCTCTGGAGGGCTGTGGGGCCGAACGGCGAGCGTCAAAGCACTCGGTTTCTCTCCAGTAGTAGGCCTTTATTGACTAAATTGTAACATGACGACCTATGTGATTTTGGCAGGACGTTTTAGCGCCTACTTTTCAGCTACTTGGCTAAGATTTGAAATAAACGATCGGTGGGAATCCAGCTTTCAGGGGAGGCCTCTTCCAAGCCTTTCGGAGGTCGTGGGGCCGAACGGCGAGCGTCAAAGCACTCGGTTTCGGTCCAGTAGTAGGCCTTTATTGACTAAATTGTAACATGACAACCTATGTGACTTTGGCAGGACTTTTTAGCGCTTACGTTTGAGCTAGTGGGCTAAGATTTGAAACAAACGATCGGTGGGAATCCAGCTTTCAGGGGAGGCCTCCCCCGAGTCTCTGGACGGCTGTGGGGTCGAGTGGCGAGCGTTAAAGTACTCAGTTTCGCTCGAATACCATTACGACCGATTTGACTTCGGCACGACTTTAGGTCACTTAATTTCAGCCTAGCGGGCTAGGGATTCACACAGACAATCCTTGGGAATCCAGCTTTCAGGGGAGGCCTCTTCCAAGCCTCTCAGAGGTCATGGGGCCGAACGGCGAGCGTCAATGCACTCTGTTTCGCTCCTGTAGTAGGCCTTTATTCACTAAATTGTAACATGACGACCTATGTGACTTTGGCAGGACATTTTAGCGCTTACTTTTGAGCTAGTGGGCTAAGATTTTAAACAAACGATCGATGGGAATCCAGCTTTCAGGGGAGGCCTCCCCCGAGTCTCTGGACGGCTGTGGGGCCGAGCGGCAAGCGTTAAAGCACTCAGTTTCGCTCGAGTACCATGACGACCGATTTGACTTCGGCACAACTTTAGGTCACTTAATTTCAGCCAAGCGGGCTAGGAATTCACACAGACAAGCCTTGGGAATCCAGCTTTCAAGGGAGGCCTCTTCCAAGCCTCTCAGATGTCGTGGGGCCGAACGGCGAGCGTCAAAGCACTCGGTTTCGCTCCAGCAGTCGGCCTTTATTGACTAAATTGTAACATGACAACCTATGTGACTTTGGCAGGACTTTTTAGCGCTTACTTTTTAGCTAGTTGGCTAAGATTTGAAACAAACGATCGGTGGGATTCCAGATTTCAGGGGAGGCCTCCCCTGAGTCTCTGGATGGCTGTGTGGCCGAACGGCGAGCATCAAAGCACTCGGTTTCTCTCCAGTCGTAGGCCTTTATTGACTAAATTGTAACATGACAACCTATGTGACTTTGGCAGGACTTTTTAGCGCTTACTTTTTAGCTAGTTGGCTAAGATTTGAAACAAACGATCGGTGGGATTCCAGCTTTCAGGGGAGGCCTCCCCTGAGTCTCTGGACGGCTGTGGGGCCGAGCGGCGAGCGTTAAAGCACTCAGTTTCGGTCCAGTAATAGGCCTTTATTGACTAAATTGTAATATGACGACCTATGTGATTTTGGCAGGACTTTTTAGCGCTGACGTTTGAGCTAGTGGGCTAAGATTTAAAGCAAACGATCGGTGGGAATCCAGCTTTCAGGGGAGCCCTACCCCGAGTCTCTGGACTGCTGTGGGGCCGAGCGGCGACCGTTAAAGCACTCAGTTTCGCTCGAGTACCATGACGACCGATTTGACTTCGGCACGACATTAGGTCGCTTAATTTCAGCCTAGCGGGCTAGGAATTCACACAGACAAGCCTTGGGAATCCAGCTTTCAAGGGAGGCCTCTTCCAAGCCTCTCGGAGCTTGTGGGGCCGAACGGCGAGCGTCGAAGCACTCGGTTTCGCTCCAGTCGTAGGCCTTTAATGACTAAATTGTAACATGACGACCTATGTGACTTTGGCAAGACTTTTTAGCGCCTACGTTTGACCTAGTGGGCTAAGATTTGAAACAAACGATCGGTGGGAATCCAGCTTTCAGGGAAGTCCTCCCCCGAGTCTCTGGACGGCTGTGGGGGCGAACGGCGAGCGTTAAAAAACTCAGTTTCGCTCAAGTACCATGACGACCGATTTGACTTCGGCACGACTTTAGGTCGCTTAATTTCTGCCTAGCGGGCTAGGAATTTACACAGACAAGCCGTGGGAATCCAGCTTTCAAGGGAGGCCTCTTCCAAGCCTCTAGGAGCTCGTGGGGCCGAACGGCGAGCGTCGAAGCACTCGGTTTCACTCCAGTAGTAGGCCTTTATTGACTAAATTGTAACATGACGACCTATGTTACTTTGGCAGGACTTTTTAGCGCTTACTTTTTAGCTAGTGGGCTAAGATTTGAAACAAACGATCGGTGGGAATCCAGCTTTCAGGGGAGGCCTCCCCCGAGTCTCTGGACGGCTGTAGGGGCGAACGGCGAGCGTCAAAGCACTCGGTTTCTCTCCAGTAGTTGGCCTTTATTGAGTAAATTGTTACATGACGACCTATGTGATTTTGGCAGGACTTTTTAGCGCCTACTTTTCAGCTACTGGGCTAAGATTTGAAATAAACGATCGGTGGGAATCCAGCTTTCAGGGGTGGCCTCTTCCAAGCCTCTCGGAGGTCGTGGGCCCGAACGGCGAGCGTCAAAGCACTCTGTTTCGCTCCAGTAGCAGGCCTTTATTGACTAAATTGTAACATGACGACCTATGTGACTTTGGCAGGACATTTTAGCGCCTACTTTTCAGTTACTGGGCGAAGATTTGAAACAAACGATCGGTGGGAATCCAGCTTTCAGGGGAGGCCTCCCCCGAGTCTCTGGACGGCTGTGGGGCCGAACAATGAGCGTCAAAGCACTCGGTTTCTCTCCAGTAGTAGGCCTTTATTGAGTAAATTGTAACATGACGACCGATGTGATTTTGGCAGGACTTTTTTGCGCCTACTTTTCAGCTACTGGGCTAAGATTTGAAACAAACGATCGATGGGAATCTAGCGTTCAGGGGAGGCCTCTTCCAAGCCTCTCGGAGGTCGTGGGGCCGAACGGCGAGCGTCAAAGCACTCGGTTTCGCTCCAGTAGTCGGCCTTTATTGAGTAAATTGTAACATGACGACCTATGTGATTTTGGCAGGACTTTTTAGTGCCTGCTTCTCAGCTACTGGGCTAAGATTTTAAACAAACGATCGTTGGGAATCCAGCTTTCAGGGGAGGCCTCCCCCGAGTCTCTGGACGGCTGTGGGGCCGAGCGGCGAGCGTAATAGCACTCAGTTTCGCATAAGTACCATGACGACCGATTTGACTTCGGCACGACTTTAGGTCACTTAATTTCAGCCTAGCGGGCTAGGGATTCACACAGACAATCCTTGGGAATCCAGCTTTCAGGGGAGGCCTCTTCCAAGCCTCTCAGAGGTCATGGGGCCGAACGGCGAGCGTCAATGCACTCTGTTTCGCTCCTGTAGTAGGCCTTTATTCACTAAATTGTAACATGACGACCTATGTGACTTTGGCAGGACTTTTTAGCGCTTACTTTTGAGCTAGTGGGCTAAGATTTGAAATAAATGATCGGTGGGAATCCAGCTTTCAGGGGACGCCTCCCCCGAGTCTCTGGACGGCTGTGGTCCAGAGTGGCGAGCGTTAAAGCACTCAGTTTCGGTCCAGTAGTAGGCCTTTATTGACTAAATTGTAACATGACGACCTATGTGATTTTGGCAGGACTTTTTAGCGCCTACTTTTTAGTTACTTGGCAAAGATTTGAAACAAACGATCGGTGGGAATCCAGCTTTCAGGGGAGGCCTCTTCCAAGCCTCTCGGAGGTCGTGGGGCCGAACGGCGAGCGTCATAGCACTCGGTTTCTCTCCAGTAGTAGGCCTTTATTGACTAAATTGTAACATGACGACCTATGTGACTTTGGCAAGACTTTTTAGCGCCTACGTTTGACCTAGTGGGCTAAGATTTGAAACAAACGATCGGTGGGAATCCAGCTTTCAGGGAAGTCCTCCCCCGAGTCTCTGGACGGCTGTGGGGCCGAGCGGCGAGCGTTAAAGCTCTCAGTTTCGCTCGATTACCATGACGACCGATTTGACTTCGGCACGACTTTAGGTCGCTTAATTTCAGCCTAACGGGCTAGGAATTCACACAGTCAATCCTTGGGAATCCAGCTTTCAGGGGAGGCCTCCCGCGAGTCTCTGGACAGCTGTGGGGTCGAACGGCGAGCGTCAAAGCACTCGGTTTCTCTCCAGTAGTAGGCCTTTATTGACTGAATTGTAACATGACGACCTATGTGATTTTGGCAGGACTTTTTAGCGCTTACTTTTGAGCTAGTGAGCTAAGATTTGAAACAAACGATCGGTGGGAATCCAGCTTTCAGGGGAGGCCTCCCGCGAGTCTCTGGACGGCTGTGGGGCCGAACGGCGAGCGTCAAGGCACTCGGATTCTCTCCAGTAGTTGGCCTTTATTGAGTAAATTGGAACATGACGACCTATGTGATTTTGGCAGGACTTTTTAGCGCCTACTTTTCAGCTACTGGGCTAAGATTTGAAACAAACGATCGGTGGGAATCCAGCTTTTAGGGGAGGCCTCTTCCAAGCCTCTCAGAGGTCGTGGGGCCGAACGGCGAGCGTTAAAGCACTCGGTTTC
The DNA here is from genome assembly GCF_024500275.1 of Phycodurus eques. Lineage (NCBI taxonomy): Eukaryota > Metazoa > Chordata > Actinopteri > Syngnathiformes > Syngnathidae > Phycodurus > Phycodurus eques. The sequence continues at coordinate 42,654 of NW_026904202.1, read as the reverse complement.
GGTCCAGTAGGAGGCCTTTGTTGACTAAATTGTAACATGACGACCTATGTGATTTTGGCAAGACCTTTTAGCGCTTACGTTTGAGCTAGTGGGCTAAGATTTAAAACAAACGATCAGTGGGAATCCAGCTTTAAGGGGAGGCCTCTTCCAAGCCTCTCGGAGGTCGTGGGGCCGAGCGGCGAGCGTAATAGCACTCAGTTTCGCTCGAGTACCATGACGACCGATTTGACTTCGGCACGACTTTAGGTCGCTTAATTGCAGCCTAGCGGGCTAGGAATTCACACAGACAAGCCTTGGGAATCCAGCTTTCAAGGGAGGCCTCTTTCAAGCCTCTCGGAGCTCGTGGGGCCGAACGGCGAGCGTCGAAGCACTCGGTTTCGCTCAAGTAGTAACCCTTTATTGACTAAATTGTAACATGACGACCTATGTGACTTTGGCAGGACTTTTTAGCGCTTACTTTTGAGCTAGTGGGCTAAGATTTGAAACAAACGATCGGTGGGAATCCAGCTTTCAGCGGAGGCCTCCCCCGAGTCTCTGGACGGCTGTGGGGGCGAACGGCGAGCGTCAAAGCACTCGGTTTCTCTCCAGTAGTTGGCCTTTATTAAGTAAATTGTAACATGACGACCTATGTGATTTTGGCAGGACTTTTTAGCACCTACTTTACAGCTACTGGGCTAGGATTTGAAACAAACGATCGGTGGGAATCCAGCTTTCAGGGGAGGCCTCCCCCGAGTCTCTGGACGGCTGTGGGGGCGAACGGCGAGCGTCAAAGCACTCGGTTTCTCTCCAGTAGTTGGCCTTTATTGAGTAAATTGTAACATGACGACCTATGTGATTTTGGCAGGACTTTTTAGCGCCTACTTTTGAGCTAGTGGGCTAAGATTTGAAACAAACGATCATGGGAATCCAGCTTTCAGGGGAGGCCTCCCCCTAGTCTCTGGACGGCTGTGGGGCCGAGCGGCGAGCGTTAAAGCACTCAGTTTCGGTCCAGTCGGAGGCCTTTTTTGACTAAATTGTAACATGACGACCTATGTGATTTTGGCAGGACTTTTTAGCGCCTACTTTTCAGCTATTGGGCTAAGATTTGAAACAAACGATCGGTGGGAAGCCAGCTTTCAGGGAGGCCTCTTCTAAGCCTCTCGGAGGTCGTGGGCCCGAACGGCGAGCGTCAAAGCACTCGGTTTCGCTCCAGTAGTAGGCCTTTATTGACTAAATTGTAACATGACAACCTATGTGACTTTGGGAGGACTTTTTAGCGCTTACTTTTGACCTAGTGCGCTAAGATTTGAAACAAACGATCGGTGGGAATCCAGCTTTCAGGGGAGTCCTCCCCCGAGTCTCTGGAAGGCTGTGGGGCCGAGCGGCGAGCGTTAAAGCACTCAGTTTTGCTCAAGTACCATGACGACCGATTTGACTTCGGCACGACTTTAGGTCGCTTAATTTCTGCCTAGCGGGCTAGGAATTTACACAGACAAGTCTTGGGAATCCAGCTTTAAAGGGAGGCCTCTTCCAAGCCTCTCGGAGCTTGTGAGGCCGAACGGCGAGCGTCAAAGCACTCGGTTTCGCTCCAGTAGTAGGCTTTTATTGACTAAATTGTAGCATGACGACCTATGTGACTTTGGCAGGACTTTTTAGCGCTTACTTTTGAGCTAGTGGGCTAAGATTTGAAACAAACGATCGGTGGGAATCCAGCTTTCAGGGGAGGCCTCCCCCGAGCCTCTGGACGGCTGTGGGGGCGAACGCCGAGCGTCAAAGCACTCAGTTTCGGTCCAGTCGGAGGCCTTTTTTGACTAAATTGTAACATGACGACCTATGTGATTTTGGCAGGACTTTTTAGCGCCTACTTTTCAGCTATTGGGCTAAGATTTGAAACAAATGATCGGTGGGAAGCCAGCTTTCAGGGAGGACTCTTCTAAGCCTCTCGGAGGTCGTGGGCCCGAACGGCGAGCGTCAAAGCACTCGGTTTCGCTCCAGTAGTAGGCCTTTATTGACTAAATTGTAACATGACAACCTATGTGACTTTGGGAGGACTTTTTAGCGCTTACTTTTGACCTAGTGCGCTAAGATTTGAAACAAACGATCGGTGGGAATCCAGCTTTCAGGGGAGTCCTCCCCCGAGTCTCTGGAAGGCTGTGGGGCCGAGCGGCGAGCGTTAAAGCACTCAGTTTCGCTCAAGTACCATGACGACCGATTTGACTTCGGCACGACTTTAGGTCGCTTAATTTCTGCCTAGCAGGCTAGGAATTTACACAGACAAGTCTTGGGAATCCAGCTTTAAAGGGAGGCCTCTTCCAAGCCTCTCGGAGCTTGTGAGGCCGAACGGCGAGCGTCAAAGCACTCGGTTTCGCTCCAGTAGTAGGCTTTTATTGACTAAATTGTAGCATGACGACCTATGTGACTTTGGCAGGACTTTTTAGCGCTTACTTTTGAGCTAGTGGGCTAAGATTTGAAACAAACGATCGGTGGGAATCCAGCTTTCAGGGGAGGCCTCCCCCGAGCCTCTGGACGGCTGTGGGGGCGAACGCCGAGCGTCAAAGCACTCGGTTTCGCTCCAGTAGTAGGCCTTTATTGACTAAATTGTAGCATGACAACCTATGTGACTTTGGGAGGACTTTTTAGCGCTTACTTTTGACCTAGTGCGCTAAGATTTGAAACAAACGATCCGTGGGAATCCAGCTTTCAGGGGAGTCCTCCCCCGAGTCTCTGGAAGGCTGTGGGGCCGAGCGGCGAGCGTTAAAGCACTCAGTTTCGCTCAAGTAGTAGGCTTTTATTGACTAAATTGTAACATGACGACCTATGTGACTTTGGCAGGACTTTTGGTCGCTTAATTTCTGCCTAGCGGGCTAGGAATTTACACAGACAAGCCTTGGGAATCCAGCTTTAAAGGGAGGCCTCTTCCAAGCCTCTCGTAGCTCGTGAGGCCGAACGGCGAGCGTCAAAGCACTCGATTACGCTCCAGTAGTAGGCTTTTATTGACTAAATTGTAACATGACGACCTATGTGACTTTGGCAGGACTTTTTAGCGCTTACTTTTGAGCTAGTGGGCTAAGATTTGAAACAAACGATCGGTGGGAATCCAGCTTTCAGGGGAGGCCTCCCCCGAGTCTCTGGACGGCTGTGGGGGCGAACGGCGAGCGTCAAAGCACTCGGTTTCTCTCCAGTAGTTGGCCTTTATTGAGTAAATTGTAACATGACGACCTATGTGATTTTGGCAGGACTTTTTAGCGCCTACTTTTGAGCTAGTGGGCTAAGATTTGAAACAAACGATCATGGGAATCCAGCTTTCAGGGGAGGCCTCCCCCTAGTCTCTGGACGGCTGTGGGGCCGAGCGGCGAGCGTTAAAGCATTCAGTTTCGGTCCAGTCGGAGGCCTTTTTTGACTAAATTGTAACATGACGACCTATGTGATTTTGGCAGGACTTTTTAGCGCCTACTTTTCAGCTATTGGGCTAAGATTTGAAACAAACGATCGGTGGGAAGCCAGCTTTCAGGGAGTTCTCTTCTCAGCCTCTCGGAGGTCGTGGGCCCGAACGGCGAGCGTCAAAGCACTCGGTTTCGCTCCAGTAGTAGGCCTTTATTGACTAAATTGTAACATGACAACCTATGTGACTTTGGGAGGACTTTTTAGCGCTTACTTTTGACCTAGTGCGCTAAGATTTGAAACAAACGATCGGTGGGAATCCAGCTTTCAGGGGAGTCCTCCCCCGAGTCTCTGGAAGGCTGTGGGGCCGAGCGGCGAGCGTTAAAGCACTCAGTTTCGCTCAAGTACCATGACGACCGATTTGACTTCGGCACGACTTTAGGTCGCTTAATTTCTTCCTAGCGGGCTAGGAATTTACACAGACAAGCCTTGGGAATCCAGCTTTAAAGGGAGGCCTCTTCCAAGCCTCTCGGAGCTTGTGAGGCCGAACGGCGAGCGTCAAAGCACTCGGTTTCGCTCCAGTAGTAGGCCTTTATTGACTAAATTGTAGCATGACAACCTATGTGACTTTGGGAGGACTTTTTAGCGCTTACTTTTGACCTAGTGCGCTAAGATTTGAAACAAACGATCCGTGGGAATCCAGCTTTCAGGGGAGTCCTCCCCCGAGTCTCTGGAAGGCTGTGGGGCCGAGCGGCGAGCGTTAAAGCACTCAGTTTCGCTCAAGTAGTAGGCTTTTATTGACTAAATTGTAACATGACGACCTATGTGACTTTGGCAGGACTTTTGGTCGCTTAATTTCTGCCTAGCGGGCTAGGAATTTACACAGACAAGCCTTGGGAATCCAGCTTTAAAGGGAGGCCTCTTCCAAGCCTCTCGTAGCTCGTGAGGCCGAACGGCGAGCGTCAAAGCACTCGATTACGCTCCAGTAGTAGGCTTTTATTGACTAAATTGTAACATGACGACCTATGTGACTTTGGCAGGACTTTTTAGCGCTTACTTTTGAGCTAGTGGGCTAAGATTTGAAACAAACGATCGGTGGGAATCCAGCTTTCAGGGGAGGCCTCCCCCGAGTCTCTGGACGGCTGTGGGGGCGAACGGCGAGCGTCAAAGCACTCGGTTTCTCTCCAGTAGTTGGCCTTTATTGAGTAAATTGTAACATGACGACCTATGTGATTTTGGCAGGACTTTTTAGCGCCTACTTTTGAGCTAGTGGGCTAAGATTTGAAACAAACGATCATGGGAATCCAGCTTTCAGGGGAGGCCTCCCCCTAGTCTCTGGACGGCTGTGGGGCCGAGCGGCGAGCGTTAAAGCATTCAGTTTCGGTCCAGTCGGAGGCCTTTTTTGACTAAATTGTAACATGACGACCTATGTGATTTTGGCAGGACTTTTTAGCGCCTACTTTTCAGCTATTGGGCTAAGATTTGAAACAAACGATCGGTGGGAAGCCAGCTTTCAGGGAGTTCTCTTCTCAGCCTCTCGGAGGTCGTGGGCCCGAACGGCGAGCGTCAAAGCACTCGGTTTCGCTCCAGTAGTAGGCCTTTATTGACTAAATTGTAACATGACAACCTATGTGACTTTGGGAGGACTTTTTAGCGCTTACTTTTGACCTAGTGCGCTAAGATTTGAAACAAACGATCGGTGGGAATCCAGCTTTCAGGGGAGTCCTCCCCCGAGTCTCTGGAAGGCTGTGGGGCCGAGCGGCGAGCGTTAAAGCACTCAGTTTCGCTCAAGTACCATGACGACCGATTTGACTTCGGCACGACTTTAGGTCGCTTAATTTCTTCCTAGCGGGCTAGGAATTTACACAGACAAGCCTTGGGAATCCAGCTTTAAAGGGAGGCCTCTTCCAAGCCTCTCGGAGCTTGTGAGGCCGAACGGCGAGCGTCAAAGCACTCGGTTTCGCTCCAGTAGTAGGCTTTTATTGACTAAATTGTAGCATGACGACCTATGTGACTTTGGCAGGACTTTTTAGCGCTTACTTTTGAGCTAGTGGGCTAAGATTTGAAACAAACGATCGGTGGGAATCCAGCTTTCAGGGGAGGCCTCCCCCGAGCCTCTGGACGGCTGTGGGGGCGAACGCCGAGCGTCAAAGCACTCGGTTTCGCTCCAGTAGTAGGCCTTTATTGACTAAATTGTAGCATGACAACCTATGTGACTTTGGGAGGACTTTTTAGCGCTTACTTTTGACCTAGTGCGCTAAGATTTGAAACAAACGATCCGTGGGAATCCAGCTTTCAGGGCAGTCCTCCCCCGAGTCTCTGGAAGGCTGTGGGGCCGAGCGGCGAGCGTTAAAGCAGTCAGTTTCGCTCAAGTAGTAGGCTTTTATTGACTAAATTGTAACATGACGACCTATGTGACTTTGGCAGGACTTTTGGTCGCTTAATTTCTGCCTAGCGGGCTAGGAATTTACACAGACAAGCCTTGGGAATCCAGCTTTAAAGGGAGGCCTCTTCCAAGCCTCTCGTAGCTCGTGAGGCCGAACGGCGAGCGTCAAAGCACTCGATTACGCTCCAGTAGTAGGCTTTTATTGACTAAATTGTAACATGACGACCTATGTGACGTTGGCAGGACTTTTTAGCGCTTACTTTTGAGCTAGTGGGCTAAGATTTGAAACAAACGATCGGTGGGAATCCAGCTTTCAGGGGAGGCCTCCCCCGAGTCTCTGGACGGCTGTGGGGGCGAACGGCGAGCGTCAAAGCACTCGGTTTCTCTCCAGTAGTTGGCCTTTATTAAGTAAATTGTAACATGACGACCTATGTGATTTTGGCAGGACTTTTTAGCACCTACTTTTGAGCTACTGGGCTAGGATTTGAAACAAACGATCGGTGGGAATCCAGCTTTCAGGGGAGGCCTCCCCCGAGTCTCTGGACGGCTGTGGGGGCGAACGGCGAGCGTCAAAGCACTCGGTTTCTCTCCAGTAGTTGGCCTTTATTGAGTAAATTGTAACATGACGACCTATGTGATTTTGGCAGGACTTTTTAGCGCCTACTTTTGAGCTAGTGGGCTAAGATTTGAAACAAACGATCATGGGAATCCAGCTTTCAGGGGAGGCCTCCCCCTAGTCTCTGGACGGCTGTAGGGCCGAGCGGCGAGCGTTAAAGCACTCAGTTTCGGTCCAGTCGGAGGCCTTTTTTGACTAAATTGTAACATGACGACCTATGTGATTTTGGCAGGACTTTTTAGCGCCTACATTTCAGCTATTGGGCTAAGATTTGAAACAAACGATCGGTGGGAAGCCAGCTTTCAGGGAGGCCTCTTCTAAGCCTCTCGGAGGTCGTGGGCCCGAACGGCGAGCGTCAAAGCACTCGGTTTCGCTCCAGTAGTAGGCCTTTATTGACTAAATTGTAACATGACAACCTATGTGACTTTGGGAGGACTTTTTAGCGCTTACTTTTGACCTAGTGCGCTAAGATTTGAAACAAACGATTGGTGGGAAACCAGCTTTCAGGGGAGTCCTCCCCCGAGTCTCTGGAAGGCTGTGGGGCCGAGCGGCGAGCGTTAAAGCACTCAGTTTCGCTCAAGTACCATGACGACCGATTTGACTTCGGCACGACTTTAGGTCGCTTAATTTCTGCCTAGCGGGCTAGGAATTTACACAGACAAGCCTTGGGAATCCAGCTTTAAAGGGAGGCCTCTTCCAAGCCTCTCGGAGCTTGTGAGGCCGAACGGCGAGCGTCAAAGCACTCGGTTTCGCTCCAGTAGTAGGCTTTTATTGACTAAATTGTAGCATGACGACCTATGTGAATTTGGCAGGACTTTTTAGCGCTTACTTTTGAGCTAGTGGGCTAAGATTTGAAACAAACGATCGGTGGGAATCCAGCTTTCAGGGGAGGCCTCCCCCGAGTCTCTGGACGGCTGTGGGGGCGAACGCCGAGCGTCAAAGCACTCGGTTTCGCTCCAGTAGTAGGCCTTTATTGACTAAATTGTAGCATGACAACCTATGTGACTTTGGGAGGACTTTTTAGCGCTTACTTTTGACCTAGTGCGCTAAGATTTGAAACAAACGATCCGTGGGAATCCAGCTTTCAGGGGAGTTCTCCCCCGAGTCTCTGGAAGGCTGTGGGGCCGAGCGGCGAGCGTTAAAGCACTCAGTTTCGCTCAAGTAGTAGGCTTTTATTGACTAAATTGTAACATGACGACCTATGTGACTTTGGCAGGACTTTTGGTCGCTTAATTTCTGCCTAGCGGGCTAGGAATTTACACAGACAAGCCTTGGGAATCCAGCTTTAAAGGGAGGCCTCTTCCAAGCCTCTCGTAGCTCGTGAGGCCGAACGGCGAGCGTCAAAGCACTCGATTACGCTCCAGTAGTAGGCTTTTATTGACTAAATTGTAACATGACGACCTATGTGACTTTGGCAGGACTTTTTAGCGCTTACTTTTGAGCTAGTGGGCTAAGATTTGAAACAAACGATCGGTGGGAATCCAGCTTTCAGGGGAGGCCTCCCCCGAGTCTCTGGACGGCTGTGGGGGCGAACGGCGAGCGTCAAAGCACTCGGTTTCTCTGCAGTAGTTGGCCTTTATTAAGTAAATTGTAACATGACGACCTATGTGATTTTGGCAGGACTTTTTAGCACCTACTTTTGAGCTACTGGGCTAGGATTTGAAACAAACGATCGGTGGGAATCCAGCTTTCAGGGGAGGCCTCCCCCGAGTCTCTGGACGGCTGTGGGGGCGAACGGCGAGCGTCAAAGCACTCGGTTTCTCTCCAGTAGTTGGCCTTTATTGAGTAAATTGTAACATGACGACCTATGTGATTTTGGCAGGACTTTTTAGCGCCTACTTTTGAGCTAGTGGGCTAAGATTTGAAACAAACGATCGGTGGGAAACCAGCTTTCAGGGGAGTCCTCCCCCGAGTCTCTGGAAGGCTGTGGGGCCGAGCGGCGAGCGTTAAAGCACTCAGTTTCGCTCAAGTACCATGACGACCGATTTGACTTCGGCACGACTTTAGGTCGCTTAATTTCTGCCTAGCGGGCTAGGAATTTACACAGACAAGCCTTGGGAATCCAGCTTTAAAGGGAGGCCTCTTCCAAGCCTCTCGGAGCTTGTGAGGCCGAACGGCGAGCGTCAAAGCATTCGGTTTCGCTCCAGTAGTAGGCTTTTATTGACTAAATTGTAGCATGACGACCTATGTGACTTTGGCAGGACTTTTTAGCGCTTACTTTTGAGCTAGTGGGCTAAGATTTGAAACAAACGATCGGTGGGAATCCAGCTTTCAGGGGAGGCCTCCCCCGAGTCTCTGGACGGCTGTGGGGGCGAACGCCGAGCGTCAAAGCACTCGGTTTCGCTCCAGTAGTAGGCCTTTATTGACTAAATTGTAGCATGACAACCTATGTGACTTTGGGAGGACTTTTTAGTGCTTACTTTTGACCTAGTGCGCTAAGATTTGAAACAAACGATCCGTGGGAATCCAGCTTTCAGGGGAGGCCTCCCCCGAGTCTCTGCACGGCTGTGGGGCCGAGCGGCGAGCGTTAAAGCACTCAGTTTCGGTCCAGTCGGAGGCCTTTTTTGACTAAATTTTAACATGACGACCTATGTGATTTTGGCAGGACTTTTTAGCGCCTACTTTTCAGCTATTGGGCTAAGATTGGAAACAAACGATCGGTGGGAAGCCAGCTTTCAGGGAGGCCTCTTCTAAGCCTCTCGGAGGTCGTGGGCCCGAACGGCGAGCGTCAAAGCACTCCGTTTCGCTCCAGTAGTAGGCCTTTATTGACTAAATTGTAACATGACAACCTATGTGACTTTGGGAGGACTTTTTAGCGCTTACTTTTGACCTAGTGCGCTAAGATTTGTAACAAACGATCGGTGGGAATCCAGCTTTCAGGGGAGTCCTCCCCCGAGTCTCTGGACGGCTGTGGGGCCGAGCGGCGAGCGTTAAAGCACTCAGTTTCGGTCCAGTCGCTGAAAAGTAGGCGCTAAAAGTCCTGCCAGGCGCTAAAAAGTCCTGCCAAAATCACATAGGTCGTCATGTTACAATTTACTCAATAAAGGCCAACTACTGGAGAGAAACCGAGTGCTTTGACGCTCGCCGTTCGGCCCCACAGCTGTCCAGAGACTCGGGGGAGGCCTCCCCTGAAAGCTGGATTCCCACCGATCGTTTGTTTCAAATCTTAGCGCACTAGCTCAAAAGTAAGCGCTAAAATATATGGGCTAAGATTTGAAACAAACGTGACAACATAGGTTGTCATGTCATGTTACAATTTAGTCAATAAAGGCCTACTACTGGAGCGAAACCGAGTGCTTTGACGCTCGCCGTTCGGCCCCACGACCTCAGAGAGGCTCGGAAAGAGGCCTCCCCTGAAAGCTGGATTCCCACCGATCGTTTGTTTCAAATCTTAGCCCAGTAGCTGAAAAGTAGGCGCTAAAAAGTCCTGCCAAAATCACATAGGTCGTCATGTTACAATTTAGTCAAAAAAGGCCTCCTACTGGACCGAAACTGAGTGCTGTAACGCTCGCCGCTCGGCCCCACAGCCGTCCAGAGACTCGGGGGAGGCCTCCCCTGAAAGCTGGATTCCCACCGATCGTTTGCTTCAAATCTTAGCCCAGTAGCTGAAAAGTAGGCGCAAAAAACCCCTGCCAAAGTCACATAGGTCGTCATGTTACAATTTAGTCAATAAAGGCCTACTACTGGAGCGAAACCGATTGCTTTGACGCTCGCCGTTAGGCCCCACGACCTCTGAGAGGCTTAAAAGTGGCCTCCCCTGAAAGCTGGATTCCCAAGGATTGTCTGTGTGAATTCCTAGCCCGCTAGACTGAAATTAAGCGACCTAAAGTCGTGCCGAAGTCAAATCGGTCGTCATGGTACTCGAGCGAAACTGAGTGCTTTAACGCTCGCCGCTCGGCCCCACAGCCGTCCAGAGACTCGGGGGAGGACTCCCCTGAAAGCTGGATTCCCACCGATCGTTTGTTTCAAATCTTAGCGCACTAGGTCAAAAGTAAGCGCTAAAAAGTCCTGCCAAAGTCACATAGGTTGTCATGTTACAATTCAGTCAATAAAGGCCTACTACTGGAGCGAAACCGAGTGCTTTGACGCTCGCCGCTCGGCCCCACAGCCGTCCAGAGACTCGGGGGATGCCTCCCCTGAAAGCTGGATTCCCACCGATCGTTTGTTTCAAATCTTCGCCCAGTAGCTGAAAAGTAGGCGCTAAAAAGTCCTGCCAAAATCACATAGGTCGTCATGTTACAATTTAGTCAATATAGGCCTATTACTTGACCGAAACTGAGAGCTTTAACGCTCGCCGCTCGGCCCCACAGCCGTCCAGAGACTCGGGGGAGGCCTCCCCTGAAAGCTGAATTCCCACCGATCGTTTGTTTCAAATCTTAACCCAGTAGCTGAAAAGTAGGCGCTAAAAGGTCCTGCCAAAATCACATAGGTCGTCAGGTTACAATTTACTCAATAAAGGCCTACTACTGGAGAGAAACCGAGTGCTTTGACGCTCGCCGTTCGTCCCCACAGCCGTGCAGAGACTCGGGGGAGGCCTCCCCTGAAAGCTGGATTCCCACCGATCGTTTGTTTCAAATCGTAGCCCACTAGCTCAAAAGTAAGCGCTAAAAAGTCCTGCCAAAGTCACATAGGTTGTCATGTTACAATTTAGTCAATAAAGGCCTACTACTGGAGCGAAACCGAGTGCTTCGACGCTCGCCGTTCGGCCCCACGAGCTCCGAGAGGCTTGGAAGAGGCCTCCCTTGAAAGCTGGATTCCCAAGGCTTGTCTGTGTGAACTCCTAGCCCGCTAGGCTGAAATTAAGCGACCTAAAGTCGTGCCGAAGTCAAATCGGTCGTCATGGTACTCGAGCGAAACTGAGTGCTTTAACGCTCACCGCTCAGCCCCACAGCCGTCCAGAGACTCGGGGGAGGACTCCCCTGAAAGCTGGATTCCCACCGATAATTTGTTTCAAATCTTAGCCCACTAGTTCAAAAGTAGGCACTAAAAAGTCCTGCCAAATTCACATAGGTCGTCATGTTACAATTTAGTCAATAAAGGCCTACGACTGGAGAGAAACTGAGTGCTTTGACGCTCACCGTTCGGCCCCACAACCGTCCAGAGATTCGGGGGAGGCCTCCCCTGAAAGCTGGATTCCCACCGATGGTTTGTTTCAAATCTTAGCCCAGTAGCTGAATAGTAGGCGCTAAAAAGTCCTGCCAAAATCACATAGGTCGTCATGTTACAATTTAGTCAATAAAGGCCTACTACTGGAGCGAAACCGAGTGCTTTGACGCTCGCCGCTCGGCCGCACAACCTCTGAGAGGCTTGAAAGAGGCCTCCCCTGAAAGCTGGATTCCCACCGATCGTTTTTTTTTTCAAATCTTAGCCCAGTAGCTGAAAAGTAGGCGCTAAAAAGTCCTGCCAAAATCACATAGGTCGTTGTTACAATTTACTCAATAAAGGCCAACTACTGGAGAGAAACAGAGTGCTTTGACGCTCGCCGTTCGCCCCCACAGGCGTCCAGAGACTCGGGGGAGGCCTCCCCTGAAAGCCGGATTCCCACCAATCGTTTGCTTCAAATCTTAGCCCACTAGCTCAAAAGTAAGCGCTAAAAAGTCCTGCCAAAGTCACATAGGTTGTCATGTTACAATTTAGTCAATAAAGGCCTACTACTGAAGCGAAACCGAGTGCTTCGACGCTCGCCGTTCGACCCCACAAGCTCCGAGAGGCTTGGAAGAGGCCTCCCTTGAAAGCTGGATTCCCAAGGCTTGTCTGTGTTAATTCCTAGCCCGCTAGGCTGAAATTAAGCGACCTAAAGTCGTGCCGAAGTCAAATCGGTCGTCATGGTACTCGAGCGAAACTGAGTGCTTTAACGGTCGCCGCTCGGCCCCACAGCCGTCCAGAGACTCGGGGGAGGCCTCCCCTGAAAGCTGGATTCCCACCGATCGTTTGTTTCAAATCTTAGCCCACTAGGTCAAACGTAGGCGCTAAAAAGTCTTGCCAAAGTCACATAGGTCGTCATGTTACAATTTAGTCAATAAAGGCCTACTACTGGAGAGAAACCGAGTGCTATGACGCTCGCCGTTCGGCCCCACGACCTCCGAGAGGCTTGGAAGAGGCCTCCCCTGAAAGCTGGATTCCCACCGATCGTTTGTTTCAAATCTTCGCCCAGTAACTGAAAAGTAGGCGCTAAAAAGTCCTGCCAAAATCACATAGGTCGTCATGTTACAATTTTGTCAATAAAGGCCTACTACTGGACCGAAACTGAGTGCTTTAACGCTCGCCACTCTGCCCCACAGCCGTCCAGAGACTCGGGGGAGGCGTCCCCTGAAAGCTGGATTCCCACCGATCATTTGTCTCAAATCTTAGCCCACTAGCTCAAAAGTAGGCGCTAAAAAGCCATGCCAAAGTCACATAGGTCGTCATGTTACAATTTAGTCAATAAAGGCCTACTACTGGAGCGAAAACGAGTGCTTTGACGCTCGCCGCTCGGCCCCACAGCAGTCCAGAGACTCGGGGTAGGCCTCGCCTGAAAGCTGGATTCCCACCGATCGTTTGTTTTAAATCTTAGCCCACTAGCTCAAACGTAAGCGCTAAAAAGTCCTGCCAAAACCACATAGGTCGTCATGTTACAATTTAGTCAATAAAGGCCTACTACTGGAGCGAAACAGAGTGCTTTGACGCTCGCCGTTCGGCCCCATGACCTCCGAGAGGCTTGGAAGAGGCCTCCCCTGAAAGCTGGATTCCCACCGATCGTTTCTTTTAAATCTTAGCCCAGTAGCTGTAAATTAGGCGCTAAAAAGTCCTGCCAAAATCACATAGGTCGTCATGTTACAATTTACTCAACAAAGGCCTACTACTGGAGAGAAAGCGAGTGCTTTGACGGTCGCCGTTCGGCCCCACAGCCGTCCAGAGACTCGGGGGAGGCCTCCCCTGAAAGGTGCATTCCCACCGATCGTTTGTTTCAAATCTTAGCCCAGTAGCTGAAAAGTAGGCGCTAAAAAGTCCTGCCAAAGTCACATAGGTTGTGATGTTACAATTTAGTCAATAAAGGGTTACTACTGGAGCGAAACCGAGTGCTTCGACGCTCGCCGTTCGGCCCCACGAGCTCCGAGAGGCTTGGAAGTAGGCCTCCCTTGAAAGCTGGATTCCCAAGGCTTGTCTGTGTGATTTCCTAGCCCGCTAGGCTGAAGTTGAGCGACCTAAAGTCGTGCCGAAGTCAAATTGGTCGTCATGGTACTCGAGCGAAACTGAGTGCTTTAACGGTCGCCGCTCGAGCCACACAGCCGTCCAGAGACTCGTGGGAGGTCTCCCCTGAAAGCTGGATTCCCACCCATCGTTTGTTTCAAATCTTAGCGCACTCAGTGAAAAGTAAGCGCTAAAAAGTCCTGCCAAAGTCACATAGGTTGTCATGTTACAATTTAGTCAATGAAGACCTACTACTGGACCGAAAACGAGTGCTTTGACGCTCGCCGTTATGCCCCACGACCTCCGAGAGGCTTGGAAGAAGCCTCCCCTGAAAGCTGGATTCCCACCGATCGTTTGTTTCAAATCTTCGCCCAGTAGCTGAAAAGTAGGCGCTAAAAAGTCCTGCCAAAATCACAAAGGTCGTCATGGTACAATTTAGTCAATAAAGGCCTACTACTGGAGCGCAACTGAGTGCTTTAACGCTCGCCGTTCGGCCCCACAACCTCCGAGAGGCTTGGAAGAAGCTTCCCCTGAAAGCTGGATTCCCACCGATGGTTTGTTTCAAATCTTAGCCCAGTAGCTGAAAAGTAGGCGCTAAAAAGTCCTGCCAAAATCAGATAGGTCATCATGTTACAATTTAGTCAATAAAGGCCTCCTACTGGACCGAAACCGAGTGCTTTGACGCTCGCCGTTAGGCCCCACAACCTCTGAGAGGCTTGGAAATGGCCTCCCCTGAAAGCTGGATTCCCAAGGATTGTCTGTGTGAATTCTTAGCCCGCTAGGCTGAAATTAAGCGACCTAAAGTCGTGCCGAAGTCAAATCGGTCGTCATGGTACTCGAGCGAAACTGAGTGCTTTAAAGCTCGCCGCTCGGCCCCACAGCCGTCCAGAGACTCGGGGGAGGACTCCCCTGAAAGCTGGATTCCCACCGATCGTTTGTTTCAAATCTTAGCGCACTAGGTAAAAAGTAAGCGCTAAAAAGTCCTGCCAAAGTCACATAGGTTGTCATGTTACAATTTAGTCAATAAAGGCCTACTAATGGAGCGAAACCGAGTGCTTTGACGCTCGCCGTTCGGGCCCACGACCTCCGAGAGGCTTGGAAGAGGCCTCCCCTGAAAGCTGGATTCCCACCGATCGTGTCTTTCAAATCTTAGCCCAGTAGCTGAAAATTAGGCGCTAAAAAGTCCTGCCAAAATCACATAGGTCGTCATGTTACAATTTAGTCAATAAAGGCCTATGACTGGAGAGAAACCGAGTGCTTTGACGCTCGCCGCTCGGCCCCACAGCCGTCCAGAGACTCGGGGGAGGACTCCCCTGAAAGCTGAATTCCCACCGATCGTTTGTTTCAAATCTTAGCCCAGTAGCTGAAAAGTAGGCGCTAAAAAGTCCTGCCAAAATCACATAGGTCGTCATGTTACAATTTAGTCAATAAAGGCCTTACGACTGGAGAGAAACCGAGTGCTTTGACGCTCACCGTTCGGCCCCACAGCCGTCCAGAGATTCGGGGGAGGCCTCCCCTGAAAGCTGGATTCCCACCGATCGTTTGTTTCAAATCTTAGCCCACTAGCTCAAAAGTAGGCGCTAAAAAGTCTTGCCAAAGTCACATAGGTCGTCATGTTACAATTTAGTCAATAAAGGCCTACTACTGGAGAGAAACCGAGTGCTATGACGCTCGCCGTTCGGCCCCACTACCTCCGAGAGCCTTGGAAGAGGCCTCCCCTGAAAGCTGGATTCACAATGCTTGTCTGTGTGAATTCCTTGCCCGCTAGGCAGAAATTAAGCGACCTAAAGTTGTGCCAAAGTCAAATCGGTCGTCATGGTACTCGAGCGAAACTGAGTGCTTTAACGCTCGCCGCTCGGCCCCACAGCCGTACAGAGACTCGGGGGAGGCCTCCCCTGAAAGCTGGATTCCCACCGATCGTTTGTTTCAAATCTTAGCCCAGTAGCTGAAAAGTAGGCGCAAAAAAGTCCTGCCAAAATCACATAGGTCGTCATGTTACAATTTAGTCAATAAAGGCCTACTACTGGACCGAAACTGAGTGCTTTGACGCTCGCCGTTCGGCCCCATGACCTCCGAGAGGCTTGGAAGAGGCCTCCCCTGAAAGCTGGATTCCCACCGATCGTTTGTTTCAAATCTTAGCCCAGTAGCTGAAAAGTAGGCGCTAAAAAGTCCTGCCAAAATCACATAGGTCGTCATGTTACAATTTAGTCAATAAAGGCCTTACGACTGGAGAGAAACCGAGTGCTTTGACGCTCACCGTTCGGCCCCACAGCCGTCCAGAGATTCGGGGGAGGCCTCCCCTGAAAGCTGGATTCCCACCGATCGTTTGTTTCAAATCTTAGCCCACTAGCTCAAAAGTAGGCGCTAAAACGTCTTGCCAAAGTCACATAGGTCGTCATGTTACAATTTAGTCAATAAAGGCCTACTACTGGAGAGAAACCGAGTGCTATGACGCTCGCCGTTCGGCCCCACTACCTCCGAGAGCCTTGGAAGAGGCCTCCCCTGAAAGCTGGATTCACAATGCTTGTCTGTGTGAATTCCTTGCCCGCTAGGCAGAAATTAAGCGACCTAAAGTTGTGCCAAAGTCAAATCGGTCGTCATGGTACTCGAGCGAAACTGAGTGCTTTAACGCTCGCCGCTCGGCCCCACAGCCGTACAGAGACTCGGGGGAGGCCTCCCCTGAAAGCTGGATTCCCACCGATCGTTTGTTTCAAATCTTAGCCCAGTAGCTGAAAAGTAGGCGCAAAAAAGTCCTGCCAAAATCACATAGGTCGTCATGTTACAATTTAGTCAATAAAGGCCTACTACTGGACCGAAACTGAGTGCTTTGACGCTCGCCGTTCGGCCCCATGACCTCCGAGAGGCTTGGAAGAGGCCTCCCCTGAAAGCTGGATTCCCACCGATCGTTTGTTTCAAATCTTAGCCCAGTAGCTGAAAAGTAGGCGCTAAAAAGTCCTGCCAAAATCACATAGGTCGTCATGTTACAATTTAGTCAATAAAGGCCTTACGACTGGAGAGAAACCGAGTGCTTTGACGCTCACCGTTCGGCCCCACAGCCGTCCAGAGATTCGGGGGAGGCCTCCCCTGAAAGCTGGATTCCCACCGATCGTTTGTTTCAAATCTTAGCCCACTAGCTCAAAAGTAGGCGCTAAAACGTCTTGCCAAAGTCACATAGGTCGTCATGTTACAATTTAGTCAATAAAGGCCTACTACTGGAGAGAAACCGAGTGCTATGACGCTCGCCGTTCGGCCCCACTACCTCCGAGAGCCTTGGAAGAGGCCTCCCCTGAAAGCTGGATTCCCAATGCTTGTCTGTGTGAATTCCTTGCCCGCTAGGCAGAAATTAAGCGACCTAAAGTTGTGCCAAAGTCAAATCGGTCGTCATGGTACTCGAGCGAAACTGAGTGCTTTAACGCTCGCCGCTCGGCCCCACAGCCGTACAGAGACTCGGGGGAGGCCTCCCCTGAAAGCTGGATTCCCACCGATCGTTTGTTTCAAATCTTAGCCCAGTAGCTGAAAAGTAGGCGCAAAAAAGTCCTGCCAAAATCACATAGGTCGTCATGTTACAATTTAGTCAATAAAGGCCTACTACTGGACCGAAACTGAGTGCTTTAACGCTCGCCACTCTGCCCCACAGCCGTCCAGAGACTCGGGGGAGGCGTCCCCTGAAAGCTGGATTCCCACCGATCATTTGTTTCAAATCTTAGCCCACTAGCTCAAACGTAAGCGCTAAAAAGTCCTGCCAAAATCACATAGGTCGTCATGTTACAATTTAGTCAATAAAGGCCTACTACTGGAGCGAAACCGAGTGCTTTGACGCTCACCGTTCGGCCCCATGACCTCCGAGAGGCTTGGAAGAGGCCTCCCCTGAAAGCTGGATTCCCACCGATCGTTTGTTTTAAATCTTAGCCCAGTAGCTGTAAAGTAGGCGCTAAAAAGTCCTGCCAAAATCACATAGGTCGTCATGTTACAATTTACTCAACAAAGGCCTACTACTGGAGAGAAAGCGAGTGCTTTGACGGTCGCCGTTCGGCCCCACAGCCGTCCAGAGACTCGGGGGAGGCCTCCCCTGAAAGGTGCATTCCCACCGATCGTTTGTTTCAAATCTTAGCCCAGTAGCTGAAAAGTAGACGCTAAAAAGTCCTGCCAAAGTCACATAGGTTGTGATGTTACAATTTAGTCAATAAAGGCCTACTACTGGAGCGAAACCGAGTGCTTCGACGCTCGCCGTTCGGCCCCACGAGCTCCGAGAGGCTTGGAAGAGGCCTCCCTTGAAAGCTGGATTCCCAAGGCTTGTCTGTGTGATTTCCTAGCCCGCTAGGCTGAAATTAAGCGACCTAAAGTCGTGCCGAAGTCAAATTGGTCGTCATGGTACTCGAGCGAAACTGAGTGCTTTAACGGTCGCCGCTCGGCCACACAGCCGTCCAGAGACTCGTGGGAGGACTCCCCTGAAAGCTGGATTCCCACCCATCGTTTGTTTCAAATCTTAGCGCACTCGGTGAAAAGTAAGCGCTAAAAGGTCCTGCCAAAGTCACATAGGTTGTCATGTTACAATTTAGTCAATAAAGGCCTACTACTGGACCGAAAACGAGTGCTTTGACGCTCGCCGTTATGCCCCACGACCTCCGAGAGGCTTGGAAGAGGCCTCCCCTGAAAGCTGGATTCCCACCGATCGTTTGTTTCAAATCTTCGCCCAGTAGCTGAAAAGTAGGCGCTAAAAAGTCCTGCCAAAATCACAAAGGTCGTCATGGTACAATTTAGTCAATAAAGGCCTACTACTGGAGCGAAACTGAGTGCTTTAACGCTCGCCGTTCGGCCCCACAACCTCCGAGAGGCTTGGAAGAAGCTTCCCCTGAAAGCTGGATTCCCACCGATGGTTTGTTTCAAATCTTAGCACAGTAGCTGAAAAGTAGGCGCGAAAAAGTCCTGCCAAAATCCGATAGGTCATCATGTTACAATTTAGTCAATAAAGGCCTCCTACTGGACTGAAATCGAGTGCTTTGACGCTCGCCGTTAGGCCCCACAACCTCTGAGAGGCTTGGAAATGGCCTCCCCTGAAAGCTGGATTCCCAAGGATTGTCTGTGTGAATTCTTAGCCCGCTAGGCTGAAATTAAGCGACCTAAAGTCGTGCCGAAGTCAAATCGGTCGTCATGGTACTCAAGCGAAACTGAGTGCTTTAAAGCTCGCCGCTCGGCCCCACAGCCGTCCAGAGACTCGGGGAGGACTCCCCTGAAAGCTGGATTCCCACCGATCGTTTGTTTCAAATCTTAGCGCACTAGGTAAAAAGTAAGCGCTAAAAAGTCCTGCCAAAGTCACATAGGTTGTCATGTTACAATTTAGTCAATAAAGGCCTACTACTGGAGCGAAACCGAGTGCTTTGACGCTCGCTGTTCGGGCCCACGACCTCCGAGAGGCTTGGAAGAGGCCTCCCCTGAAAGCTGGATTCCCACCGATCGTTTCTTTCAAATCTTAGCCCAGTAGCTGAAAAGTAGGCGCTAAAAAGTCCTGCCAAAATCACATAGATCGTCATGTTACAATTTAGTCAATAAAGGCCTCCTACTGGACCGAAACTGAGTGCTTTAATGCTCGCCGCTCGGCCCCACAGCCGTCCAGAGACTCGGGGGTGGACTCCCCTGAAAGCTGGATTCCCACCGATAATGTGTTTCAAATCTTAGCCCACTAACTCAAAAGTAAGCGCTAAAATGTCCTGCCAAAATCACATAGGTCGTCATGGTACAATTTAGTCAATAAAGGCCTACTACTGGACCGAAAACGAGTGCTTTGACGCTCGCCGTTATGCCCCACGACCTCCGAGAGGCTTGGAAGAGGCCTCCCCTGAAAGCTGGACTCCCACCGATCGTTTGTTTCAAATCTTCGCCCAGTAGCTGAAAAGTAGGCGCTAAAAAGTCCTGCCAAAATCACATAGGTCGTCATGTTACAATTTAGTCAATAAAGGCCTCCTACTGGACCGAAACCGAGTGCTTTGACGCTCGCCGTTAGGCCCCACGACCTCTGAGAGGCTTGGAAGTGGCATCCCCTGAAAGCTGGATTCCCAAGGATTGTCTGTATGAATTCCTAGCCCGCTAGGCTTAAATTAAGCGACCTAAAGTCGTGCCGAAGTCAAATCGGTCGTCATGGTACTCGAGCGAAACTGAGTGCTTTAAAGCTCGCCGCTCGGCCCCACAGCCATCCAGAGACTCGGGGGAGGACTCCCCTGAAAGCTTGATTCCCACTGATCGTTTGTTTCAAATCTTAGCCCAGTAGCTGAAAGGTAGGCGCTAAAAAGTCCTGCCAAAATCACATAGGTCGTCATGTTACAATTTAGTCAATAAAGGCCTATGACTGGAGAGAAACCGAGTACTTTGACGCTCGCCGCTCGGCCCCACAGCCGTCCAGAGACTCGGGGGAGGACTCCCCTGAAAGCTGAATTCCCACCGATCGTTTGTTTCAAATCTTAGCCCAGTAGCTGAAAAGTAGGCGCTAAAAAGTCCTGCCAAAATCACATAGGTCGTCATGTTACAATTTAGTCAATAAAGGCCTACGACTGGAGAGAAACCGAGTGCTTTGACGCTCACCGTTCGGCCCCACAGCCGTCCAGAGATTCGGGGGAGGCCTCCCCTGAAAGCTGGATTCCCACCGATCGTTTGTTTCAAATCTTAGCCCACTAGCTCAAAAGTAGGCGCTAAAAAGTCTTGCCAAATTCACATAGGTCGTCATGTTACAATTTAGTCAATAAAGGCCTACTACTGGAGAGAAACCGAGTGCTATGACGCTCGCCGTTCGGCCCCACTACCTCCGAGAGCCTTGGAAGAGGCCTCCCCTGAAAGCTGGATTCCCAAGGCTTGTCTGTGTGAATTCCTTGCCCGCTAGGCAGAAATTAAGCGACCTAAAGTTGTGCCAAAGTCAAATCGGTCGTCATGGTACTCGAGCGAAACTGAGTGCTTTAACGCTCGCCGCTCGGCCCCACAGCCGTACAGAGACTCGGGGGAGGCCTCCCCTGAAAGCTGGATTCCCACCGATCGTTTGTTTCAAATCTTAGCCCAGTAGCTGAAAAGTAGGCGCAAAAAAGTCCTGCCAAAATCACATAGGTTGTGATGTTACAATTTAGTCAATAAAGGCCTACTACTGGAGCGAAACCGAGTGCTTCGACGCTCGCCGTTCGGCCCCACGAGCTCCGAGAGGCTTGGAAGAGGCCTCCCTTGAAAGCTGGATTCCCAAGGCTTGTCTGTGTGATTTCCTAGCCCGCTAGGCTGAAATTAAGCGACCTAAAGTCGTGCTGAAGTCAAATTGGTCGTCATGGTACTCGAGCGAAACTGAGTGCTTTAACGGTCGCCGCTCGGCCACACAGCCGTCCAGAGACTCGTGGGAGGACTCCCCTGAAAGCTGGATTCCCACCCATCGTTTGTTTCAAATCTTAGCGCACTCGGTGAAAAGTAAGCGCTAAAAGGTCCTGCCAAAGTCACATAGGTTGTCATGTTACAATTTAGTCAATAAAGGCCTACTACTGGACCGAAAACGAGTGCTTTGACGCTCGCCGTTATGCCCCACGACCTCCGAGAGGCTTGGAAGAGGCCTCCCCTGAAAGCTGGATTCCCACCGATCGTTTGTTTCAAATCTTCGCCCAGTAGCTGAAAAGTAGGCGCTAAAAAGTCCTGCCAAAATCACAAAGGTCGTCATGGTACAATTTAGTCAATAAAGGCCTACTACTGGAGCGAAACTGAGTGCTTTAACGCTCGCCGTTCGGCCCCACAACCTCCGAGAGGCTTGGAAGAAGCTTCCCCTGAAAGCTGGATTCCCACCGATGGTTTGTTTCAAATCTTAGCCCAGTAGCTGAAAAGTAGGCGCGAAAAAGTCCTGCCAAAATCAGATAGGTCATCATGTTACAATTTAGTCAATAAAGGCCTACTACTGGACCGAAAACGAGTGCTTTGACGCTCGCCGTTATGCCCCACGACCTCCGAGAGGCTTGGAAGAGGCCTCCCCTGAAAGCTGGATTCCCACCGATCGTTTGTTTCAAATCTTCGCCCAGTAGCTGAAAAGTAGGCGCTAAAAAGTCCTGCCAAAATCACAAAGGTCGTCATGGTACAATTTAGTCAATAAAGGCCTACTACTGGAGCGAAACTGAGTGCTTTAACGCTCGCCGTTCGGCCCCACAACCTCCGAGAGGCTTGGAAGAAGCTTCCCCTGAAAGCTGGATTCCCACCGATGGTTTGTTTCAAATCTTAGCCCAGTAGCTGAAAAGTAGGCGCGAAAAAGTCCTGCCAAAATCAGATAGGTCATCATGTTACAATTTAGTCAATAAAGGCCTCCTACTGGACCGAAACCGAGTGCTTTGACGCTCGCCGTTAGGCCCCACAACCTCTGAGTGTCATGGTCTGTGTTTTGGTTTGGGTTGTGTTTAGTTTTGTTCCATGTTTTCCTGTGTTCCATGTTTGTCGTGTGCTCATTAAGTTGTTGTGTCCACCTGTTCTCGTCTGCTTTGTGTCAACCAATCAGCTCTCTCCAGCCACTCATGTCCTGTCCAGGTGTTCCTCGTTGTCTCGTCTATCTGTTTGTATTTAGTTCCCTGGTTTCTTTCAGTTCTTGTCGGTTCATTGTCGTTGTCACATGTCTCTGCCATGTCATAGTCGTCAGTTGTCTTTATCATTGTGGTATGTCATTGTCAGGTGTCATTTTCCCTTTCTATTCCACGTCTTACTCACAGGTCATAGTTTGTTTCCAGTTTTAGATATTTGAGTGTTTCTTTGTTACTTTGATTTGATTGGTATCTGTTGTGGGACTTAGTTCAGTTTTCCCTTTTCTAAGATTAAATATTATTTTGAGACTCCTGCACTCCTGCCTTGCCTCCCTGCTTCCCTGCAATTGGGTCCACCATGTTCTTGCCTTGTGTTACTCGCCCTCTCCCTAACCACGTACGTGACAGAATGAACCGACCAGAACAGGACCCAGCGGGAAGAAGATGGCGTCACCCTGGACACCACCAAACTGCCTCCCACCGTCCTCAGCCTGCCATCCATACCTACCCTCCTCCAGTAAGCCCAATCGTTCAGTCTTTTCTGTCCTTTTCATCGGGTCCCCCCACTTGTCCTAGTTATTCACCATGCCCTACTATTTTACATCCACATGTTTCTTTAGATTCTGATTTTTCTGATTGTGAAGATGGCCCCGATTTAGTTAACCTTCTGTCTGATTCTGACTCTGACACAGACTTAGATTTTTCTGGTTCCTTCCCTAGTTTATCCCGTCCTCGTCAGTTTTTGTCACGTCTCCCCATTTCCAACCCCAGTGAGTCCAAAACCTTTCCCTCGGACCTTTTCTTGGGCACCCGTTTGGCCATCTACCCGGGACCGCCGCGTGGTGGCCAACGGAGGCGCCCAAGTAAAGGTCAAATTTTGCCCCCTCGTTTTTTCCCTGTTCACAAGTCACTTAATTTTTCACCTGTTCCCACACGTTGTTCCACGGCTCCACTTAAGTCACGTCCAGTCAAACCTGCCCCCAAGCCACCATGTTCTGTACCAGCCATTTTTCCTAGTTCACCTTCCCGAGACCTTGTGCACTCTTCCACTCCCGTACCCTCTACTCCCAAACCTCAATGGCGGCAGGCTGAGGAAGCGACTGCAGGCCCCGTTCCTGCTCCTCGGCAGCTGCGGCAGGCTCCCGTTCCTGCTCCTCGGCAGCTGCGGCAGGCTCCCGTTCCTGCTCCTCGGCAGCTGCGGCAGGCTCCCGTTCCTGCTCCTCGGCAGCTGCGGCAGGCTCCCGTTCCTGCTCCTCGGCAGCTGCGGCAGGCTCCCGTTCCTGCTCCTCGGCAGCTGCGGCAGGCTCCCGTTCCTGCTCCTCGGCAGCTGCGGCAGGCTCCCGTTCCTGCTCCTCGGCAGCTGCGGCAGGCTCCCGCTCCTGCTCCTCGGCAGCTGCGCCAGGTTCCCGCTCCGGCGGCGCTCGTCCAGCGGCCGCCACCCGTCCTTGCTCCGGCGGCGCTCGTCCAGCGGCCGCCACCCGTCCCCGCTCCGGCGGCGCTCGTCCAGTGGCCGCCACCCGTCCCCGCTCCGGCGGCGCTCGTCCAGCGGCCGCCACCCGACCCCGCTCCGGCAGCTCTCGTCCAGCGGCCGCCACCCGACCCCGCTCCGGAGGATCTCGTCCAGCGGCCGCCACCCGACCCCGCTTCGGCGGCGCTCGTCCAGCGGCCGCCACCCGACCCCGCTACGGCGGCGCTCGTCCAGCGGCCGCCACCCGTCCTCGCTCCGGCGGCGCTCGTCCAGCGGCCGCCACCCGTCCTCGCTCCGGCGGCGCTCGTCCAGCGGCCGCCACCCGTCCTCGCTCCGGCGGCGCTCGTCCAGCGGCCGCCACCCGTCCTCGCTCCGGCGGCGCTCGTCCAGCGGCCGCCACCCGTCCTCGCTCCGGCGGCGCTCGTCCAGCGGCCGCCACCCGTCCTCGCTCCGGCGGCGCTCGTCCAGCGGCCGCCACCCGTCCTCGCTCCGGCGGCGCTCGTCCAGCGGCCGCCACCCGTCCTCGCTCCGGCGGCTCTCGTCCAGCGGCCGCCACCCGTCCTCGCTCCGGCGGCGCTCGCCCAGCGGCCGTCACCCGTCCTTGCTCTGGCGGCATTCGTCCAGCGGCCGCCACCCAACCCTATTGCCTGGCCCCTGCATTACCATTGGCTTCGGCACCGTGGCCGTCCACCTGAATGGCCCTGTAAAGACCCTGGTGCTTGGCGTCCTGGACGACCTCCTGAACCGCTCAGCCAAGCACCTCACCCTGGGTGGCCTGGATGGCCACCAGACTGACCTGAGGGGTGGACTCTGTACCCTCCTCCAGGCCCCCTTCCGCCCACCCTGGGTTGGTGACTTTTTGGTTGTTGTTTGGGGAACGTCTGGGATCCGTTCCTTTAGAGGGGGGGTACTGTCATGGTCTGTGTTTTGGTTTGGGTTGTGTTTAGTTTTGTTCCATGTTTTCCTGTGTTCCATGTTTGTCGTGTGCTCATTAAGTTGTTGTGTCCACCTGTTCTCGTCTGCTTTGTGTCAACCAATCAGCTCTCTCCAGCCACTCATGTCCTGTCCAGGTGTTCCTCGTTGTCTCGTCTATCTGTTTGTATTTAGTTCCCTGGTTTCTTTCAGTTCTTGTCGGTTCATTGTCGTTGTCACATGTCTCTGCCATGTCATAGTCGTCAGTTGTCTTTATCATTGTGGTATGTCATTGTCAGGTGTCATTTTCCCTTTCTATTCCACGTCTTACTCACAGGTCATAGTTTGTTTCCAGTTTTAGATATTTGAGTGTTTCTTTGTTACTTTGATTTGATTGGTATCTGTTGTGGGACTTAGTTCAGTTTTCCCTTTTCTAAGATTAAATATTATTTTGAGACTCCTGCACTCCTGCCTTGCCTCCCTGCTTCCCTGCAATTGGGTCCACCATGTTCTTGCCTTGTGTTACTCGCCCTCTCCCTAACCACGTACGTGACACTGAGAGGCTTGGATATGGCCTCCCCTGAAAGCTGGATTCCCAAGGATTGTCTGTGTGAATTCTTAGCCCGCTAGGCTGAAATTAAGCGACCTAAAGTCGTGCCGAAGTCAAATCGGTCGTCATGGTACTCGAGCGAAACTGAGTGCTTTAAAGCTCGCCGCTCGGCCCCACAGCCGTCCAGAGACTCGGGGGAGGACTCCCCTGAAAGCTGGATTCCCACCGATCGTTTGTTTCAAATCTTAGCGCACTAGGTAAAAAGTAAGCGCTAAAAAGTCCTGCCAAAGTCACATAGGTTGTCATGTTACAATTTAGTCAATAAAGGCCTACTACTGGAGCGAAACCGAGTGCTTTGACGCTCGCCGTTCGGGCCCACGACCTCCGAGAGGCTTGGAAGAGGCCTCCCCTGAAAGCTGGATTCCCACCGATCGTTTCTTTCAAATCTTAGCCCAGTAGCTGAAAAGTAGGCGCTAAAAAGTCCTGCCAAAATCACATAGGTCGTCATGTTACAATTTAGTCAATAAAGGCCTATGACTGGAGAGAAACCGAGTGCTTTGACGCTCGCCGCTCGGCCCCACAGCCGTCCAGAGACTCGGGGGAGGACTCCCCTGAAAGCTGAATTCCCACCGATCGTTTGTTTCAAATCTTAGCCCAGTAGCTGAAAAGTAGGCGCTAAAAAGTCCTGCCAAAATCACATAGGTCGTCATGTTACAATTTAGTCAATAAAGGCCTTACGACTGGAGAGAAACCGAGTGCTTTGACGCTCACCGTTCGGCCCCACAGCCGTCCAGAGATTCGGGGGAGGCCTCCCCTGAAAGCTGGATTCCCACCGATCGTTTGTTTCAAATCTTAGCCCACTAGCTCAAAAGTAGGCGCTAAAAAGTCTTGCCAAAGTCACATAGGTCGTCATGTTACAATTTAGTCAATAAAGGCCTACTACTGGAGAGAAACCGAGTGCTATGACGCTCAACGTTCGGCCCCACTACCTCCGAGAGCCTTGGAAGAGGCCTCCCATGAAAGCTGGATTCCCAAGGCTTGTCTGTGTGAATTCCTTGCCCGCTAGGCAGAAATTAAGCGACCTAAAGTTGTGCCAAAGTCACATAGGTCGTCATGTTACAATTTAGTCAATAAAAGCCTACTACTTGAGCGAAACTGAGTGCTTTAACGCTCGCCGTTCGCCCCCACAGCCGTCCAGAGACTCGGGGGAGGCCTCCCCTGAAAGCTGGATTCCCACCGATCGTTTTTTTCAAATCTTAGCCCACTAGCTCAAAAGTAAGCGCTAAAAAGTCCTGCCAAAGTCACATAGGTCGTCATGTTACAATTTAGTCAATAAAAGCCTACTACTGGAGCGAAACCGAGTGCTTTGACGCTCGCCGTTCGCCCCCACAGCCGTCCAGAGACTCGGGGGAGGCCTCCCCTGAAAGCTGGATTCCCACCGATCGTTTGTTTCAAATCTTAGCCCACTAGCTCAAAAGTAAGCGCTACAAAGTCCTGCCAAAATCACATAGGTCGTCATGTTACAATTTAGTCAATAAAAGCCTACTACTGGAGCGAAACCGAGTGCTTTGACGCTCGCCGTTCGGCCTCACGAGCTCCGAGAGGCTTGGAAGAGGCCTCCCTTTAAAGCTGGATTCCCAAGGCTTGTCTGTGTAAATTCCTAGCCCGCAAGGCAGAAATTAAGCGACCTAAAGTCGTGCCGAAGTCAAATCGGTCGTCATGGTACTTGAGCGAAACTGAGTGCTTTAACGCTCGCTGCTCGGCCCCACAGCCGTCCAGAGACTCGGGGGAGGCCTCCCCTGAAAGCTGGATTCCCACCGATCGTTTGTTTCAAATCTTAGCCCACTAGCTCAAAAGTAAGCGCTAAAAAGTCCTGCCAAAGTCACATAGGTCGTCATGTTACAATTTAGTCAATAAAAGCCTACTACTGGAGCGAAACCGAGTGCTTTGACGCTCGCCGTTCGCCCCCACAGCCGTCCAGAGACTCGGGGGAGGCCTCCCCTGAAAGCTGGATTCCCACCGATCGTTTGTTTCAAATCTTAGCCCACTAGCTCAAAAGTAAGCGCTACAAAGTCCTGCCAAAATCACATAGGTCGTCATGTTACAATTTAGTCAATAAAAGCCTACTACTGGAGCGAAACCGAGTGCTTTGACGCTCGCCGTTCGGCCTCACGAGCTCCGAGAGGCTTGGAAGAGGCCTCCCTTTAAAGGTGGATTCCCAAGGCTTGTCTGTGTAAATTCCTAGCCCGCAAGGCAGAAATTAAGCGACCTAAAGTCGTGCCGAAGTCAAATCGGTCGTCATGGTACTTGAGCGAAACTGAGTGCTTTAACGCTCGCTGCTCGGCCCCACAGCCTTCCTGAGACTCGGGGGTGGACTCCCCTGAAAGCTGGATTCCCACCGATCGTTTGTTTCAAATCTTAGCGCACTAGGTCAAAAGTAAGCGCTAAAAAGTCCTCCCAAATTCACATAGGTTGTCATGTTACAATTTAGTCAATAAAGGCCTACTACTGGAGCGAAACCGAGTGCTTTGACGCTCGCCGTTCGGGCCCACGACCTCCGAGAGGCTTGGAAGAGGCCTCCCCTGAAAGCTGGCTTCCCACCGATCGTTTGTTTCTAATCTTAGCCCAGTAGCTCAAAAGTAGGCGCTAAAAAGTCCTGCCAAAATCACATAGGTCGTCATGTTACAACTAACTCAATAAAGGCCAACTACTGGAGAGAAACCGAGTGCTTTGACGCTCGCCGTTCGCCCCCACAGCCGTCCAGAGACTCGGGGGAGGCCTCTCCTGAAAGCTGGATTCCCACCGATCGTTTGTTTCAAATCTTATCCCACTAGCTCAAAAGTAAGCGCTAAAAAGTCCTGCCAAAGTCACATAGGTCGTCATGTTACAATTTAGTCAATAAAAGCCTACTACTGGAGCGAAACCGAGTGCTTTGACGCTCGCCGTTCGGGCCCACGACCTCCGAGAGGCTTGGAAGAGGCCTCCCCTGAAAGCTGGCTTCCCACCGATCGTTTGTTTCAAATCTTAGCCCAGTAGCTGAAAAGTAGGCGCTAAAAAGTCCTGCCAAAATCACATAGGTCGTCATGTTACAATTTAGTCAATAAAGGCCTCTGACTGGACCGAAACTGAGTGCTTTAACGCTCGCCGCTCGGCCCCACAGCCGTCCAGAGACTTGGGGGAGGCCTCCCCTGAAAGCTGGTTTCCCACCGATCGTTTGTTTCAAATCTTAGCCCACTAGCTCAAAAGTAGGCGCTAAAAAGTCCTGCCTAAATCACATAGGTCGTCATGTTACAATTTACTCAATAAAGGCCAACTACTGGAGAGAAACCGAGTGCTTAGACTCTCGCCGTTCGCCCCCACAGCCGTCCAGAGACTCGGGGGAGGCCTCCCCTGAAAGCTGGATTCCCACCGATCGTTTGTTTCAAATCTTAACCCACTAGCTCAAACGTAAGCGCTAAAAAGTCCTGCCAAAGTCACATAGGTCGTCATGTTACAATTTAGTCAATAAAAGCCTACTACTTGAGCGAAACTGAGTGCTTTAACGCTCGCCGCTCGGCCGCACAGCCTTCCAGAGACTCGGGGGAGGACTCCCCTGAAAGCTGGATTCCCACCGATCGTTTGTTTCAAATCTTAGCGCACTAGGTCAAAAGTAAGCGCTAAAAAGTCCTCCCAAAGTCACATAGGTTGTCATGTTACAATTTAGTCAATAAAGGCCTACTACTGGAGCGAAACCGAGTGCTTTGACGCTCGCCGTTCGCCCCCACAGCCGTCCAGAGACTCGGGGGAGGCCTCCCCTGAAAGCTGGATTCCCACCGATCGTTTGTTTCAAATCTTAGCCCACTAGCTCAAAAGTAAGCGCTAAAAAGTCCTGCCAAAGTCACATAGGTCGTCATGTTACAATTTAGTCAATAAAAGCCTACTACTGGAGCGAAACCGAGTGCTTTGACGATTGCCGTTCGGCCTCACGAGCTCCGAGAGGCTTGGAAGAGGCCTCCCTTTAAAGCTGGATTCCCAAGGCTTGTCTGTGTAAATTCCTAGCCCGCAAGGCAGAAATTAAGCGACCTAAAGTCGTGCCGAAGTCAAATCGGTCGTCATGGTACTTGAGCAAAACTGAGTGCTTTAACGCTCGCTGCTCAGCCCCACAGCCTTCCTGAGACTCGGGGGTGGACTCCCCTGAAAGCTGGATTCCCACCGATCGTTTGTTTCAAATCTTAGCGCACTAGGTCAAAAGTAAGCGCTAAAAAGTCCTCCCAAAGTCACATAGGTTGTCATGTTACAATTTAGTCAATAAAGGCCTACTACTGGAGCGAAACCGAGTGCTTTGACGCTCGCCGTTCGGGCCCACGACCTCCGAGAGGCTTGGAAGAGGCATCCCCTGAAAGCTGGCTTCCCACCGATCGTTTGTTTCTAATCTTAGCCCAGTAGCTCAAAGGTAGGCGCTAAAAAGTCATGCCAAAATCACATAGGTCGTCATGTTACAATTTACTCAATAAAGGCCAACTACTGGAGAGAAACCGAGTGATTTGACGCTCGCCGTTCGCCCCCACAGCCGTCCAGAGACTCGGGGGAGGCCTCCCCTGAAAGCTGGATTCCCACCGATCGTTTGTTTCAAATCTTAACCCACTAGCTCAAACGTAAGCGCTAAAAAGTCCTGCCAAAGTCACATAGGTCGTCATGTTACAATTTAGTCAATAAAAGCCTACTACTTGAGCGAAACGGAGTGCTTTAACGCTCGCCGCTCGGCCCCACAGCCGTCCAGAGACTCGGGGGAGGACTCCCCTGAAAGCTGGATTCCCACCGATCGTTTGTTTCAAATCTTAGCGCACTAGGTCAAAAGTAAGCGCTAAAAAGTCCTCCCAAAGTCACATAGGTTGTCATGTTACAATTTAGTCAATAAAGGCCTACTACTGGAGCGAAACCGAGTGCTTTGACGCTCGCCGTTCGCCCCCACAGCCGTCCAGAGACTCGGGGGAGGCCTCCCCTGAAAGCTGGATTCCCACCGATCGTTTGTTTCAAATCTTAGCCCACTAGCTCAAAAGTAAGCGCTAAAAAGTCCTGCCAAAGTCACATAGGTCGTCATGTTACAATTTAGTCAATAAAAGCCTACTACTGGAGCGAAACCGAGTGCTTTGACGCTCGCCGTTCGGCCTCACGAGCTCCGAGAGGCTTGGAAGAGGCCTCCCTTTAAAGCTGGATTCCCAAGGCTTGTCTTTGTAAATTCCTAGCCCGCAAGGCAGAAATTAAGCGACCTAAAGTCGTGCCGAAGTCAAATCGGTCGTCATGGTACTTGAGCAAAACTGAGTGCTTTAACGCTCGCTGCTCGGCCCCACAGCCTTCCTGAGACTCGGGGGTGGACTCCCCTGAAAGCTGGATTCCCACCGATCGTTTGTTTCAAATCTTAGCGCACTAGGTCAAAAGTAAGCGCTAAAAAGTCCTCCCAAAGTCACATAGGTTGTCATGTTACAATTTAGTCAATAAAGGCCTACTACTGGAGCGAAACCGAGTGCTTTGACGCTCGCCGTTCGGGCCCACGACCTCCGAGAGGCTTGGAAGAGGCCTCCCCTGAAAGCTGGCTTCCCACCGATCGTTTGTTTCAAATCTTAGCCCAGTAGCTGAAAAGTAGGCGCTAAAAAGTCCTGCCAAAATCACATAGGTCGTCATGTTACAATTTAGTCAATAAAGGCCTCTGACTGGACCGAAACTGAGTGCTTTAACGCTCGCCGCTCGGCCCCACAGCCGTCCAGAGACTCGGGGGAGGCCTCCCCTGAAAGCTGGTTTCCCACCGATCGTTTGTTTCAAATCTTAGCCCACTAGCTCAAAAGTAGGCGCTAAAAAGTCCTGCCTAAATCACATAGGTCGTCATGTTACAATTTACTCAATAAAGGCCAACTACTGGAGAGAAACCGAGTGCTTAGACTCTCGCCGTTCGCCCCCACAGCCGTCCAGAGACTCGGGGGAGGCCTCCCCTGAAAGCTGGATTCCCACCGATCGTTTGTTTCAAATCTTAACCCACTAGCTCAAACGTAAGCGCTAAAAAGTCCTGCCAAAGTCACATAGGTCGTCATGTTTCAATTTAGTCAATAAAAGCCTACTACTTGAGCGAAACTGAGTGCTTTAACGCTCGCCGCTCGGCCGCACAGCCTTCCAGAGACTCGGGGGAGGACTCCCCTGAAAGCTGGATTCCCACCGATCGTTTGTTTCAAATCTTAGCGCACTAGGTCAAAAGTAAGCGCTAAAAAGTCCTCCCAAAGTCACATAGGTTGTCATGTTACAATTTAGTCAATAAAGGCCTACTACTGGAGCGAAACCGAGTGCTTTGATGCTCGCCGTTCGCCCCCACAGCCGTCCAGAGACTCGGGGGAGGCCTCCCCTGAAAGCTGGATTCCCACCGATCGTTTGTTTCAAATCTTAGCCCACTAGCTCAAAAGTAAGCGCTAAAAAGTCCTGCCAAAGTCACATAGGTCGTCATGTTACAATTTAGTCAATAAAAGCCTACTACTGGAGCGAAACCGAGTGCTTTGACGATTGCCGTTCGGCCTCACGAGCTCCGAGAGGCTTGGAAGAGGCCTCCCTTTAAAGCTGGATTCCCAAGGCTTGTCTGTGTAAATTCCTAGCCCGCAAGGCAGAAATTAAGCGACCTAAAGTCGTGCCGAAGTCAAATCGGTCGTCATGGTACTTGAGCAAAACTGAGTGCTTTAACGCTCGCTGCTCGGCCCCACAGCCTTCCTGAGACTCGGGGGTGGACTCCCCTGAAAGCTGGATTCCCACCGATCGTTTGTTTCAAATCTTAGCGCACTAGGTCAAAAGTAAGCGCTAAAAAGTCCTCCCAAAGTCACATAGGTTGTCATGTTACAATTTAGTCAATAAAGGCCTACTACTGGAGCGAAACCGAGTGCTTTGACGCTCGCCGTTCGGGCCCACGACCTCCGAGAGGCTTGGAAGAGGCATCCCCTGAAAGCTGGCTTCCCACCGATCGTTTGTTTCTAATCTTAGCCCAGTAGCTCAAAGGTAGGCGCTAAAAAGTCATGCCAAAATCACATAGGTCGTCATGTTACAATTTACTCAATAAAGGCCAACTACTGGAGAGAAACCGAGTGATTTGACGCTCGCCGTTCGCCCCCACAGCCGTCCAGAGACTCGGGGGAGGCCTCCCCTGAAAGCTGGATTCCCACCGATCGTTTGTTTCAAATCTTAACCCACTAGCTCAAACGTAAGCGCTAAAAAGTCCTGCCAAAGTCACATAGGTCGTCATGTTACAATTTAGTCAATAAAAGCCTACTACTTGAGCGAAACGGAGTGCTTTAACGCTCGCCGCTCGGCCCCACAGCCGTCCAGAGACTCGGGGGAGGACTCCCCTGAAAGCTGGATTCCCACCGATCGTTTGTTTCAAATCTTAGCGCACTAGGTCAAAAGTAAGCGCTAAAAAGTCCTGCCAAAGTCACATAGGTCGTCATGTTACAATTTAGTCAATAAAAGCCTACTACTGGAGCGAAACCGAGTGCTTTGACGCTCGCCGTTCGGCCTCACAAGCTCCGAGAGGCTTGGAAGAGGCCTCCCTTTAAAGCTGGATTCCCAAGGCTTGTCTTTGTAAATTCCTAGCCCGCAAGGCAGAAATTAAGCGACCTAAAGTCGTGCCGAAGTCAAATCGGTCGTCATGGTACTTGAGCGAAACTGAGTGCTTTAACGCTCGCTGCTCGGCCCCACAGCCTTCCTGAGACTCGGGGGTGGACTCCCCTGAAAGCTGGATTCCCACCGATCGTTTGTTTCAAATCTTAGCGCACTAGGTCAAAAGTAAGCGCTAAAAAGTCCTCCCAAATTCACATAGGTTGTCATGTTACAATTTAGTCAATAAAGGCCTACTACTGGAGCGAAACCGAGTGCTTTGACGCTCGCCGTTCGGGCCCACGACCTCCGAGAGGCTTGGAAGAGGCCTCCCCTGAAAGCTGGCTTCCCACCGATCGTTTGTTTCTAATCTTAGCCCAGTAGCTCAAAAGTAGGCGCTAAAAAGTCCTGCCAAAATCACATAGGTCGTCATGTTACAATTTACTCAATAAAGGCCAACTACTGGAGAGAAACCGAGTGCTTTGACGCTCGCCGTTCGCCCCCACAGCCGTCCAGAGTCTCGGGGGAGGCCTCCCCTGAAAGCTGGATTCCCACCGATCGTTTGTTTCAAATCTTAACCCACTAGCTCAAACGTAAGCGCTAAAAAGTCCTGCCAAAGTCACATAGGTCGTCATGTTACAATTTAGTCAATAAAAGCCTACTACTTGAGCGAAACTGAGTGCTTTAACGCTCGCCGCTCGGCCTCACAGCCTTCCAGAGACTCGGGGGAGGACTCCCCTGAAAGCTGGATTCCCACCGATCGTTTGTTTCAAATCTTAGCGCACTAGGTCAAAAGTAAGCGCTAAAAAGTCCTCCCAAAATCACATAGGTCGTCATGTTACAATTTAGTCAATAAAAGCCTACTACTGGAGCGAAACCGAGTGCTTTGACGCTCGCCGTTCGGCCTCACGAGCTCCGAGAGGCTTGGAAGAGGCCTCCCTGAAAGCTGGCTTCCCACCGATCGTTTCTTTCAAATCTTAGCCCAATAGCTGAAAAGTAGGCGCTAAAAAGTCCTGCCAAAGTCACATAGGTCGTCATGTTACAATTTAGTCAATAAAGGCCTACTACTGGAGCAAAAACCAGTGCTTTGACGCTCGCCGTTCGGCCCCACGACCTCCGAGAGGCTTGGAAGAGGCCTCCCCTGAAAGCTGGATTCCTAAGGATTGTCTGTGTGAATTCCTAGCCCGCTAGGCTGAAATTAAGCGACCTAAAGCCGTGCCGAAGTCAAATCGGTCGTCATGGTACTCGAGCGAAACTGAGTGCTTTAACGCTCGCCGCTCGGCCCCACAGCCGTCCAGAGACTTGGGGGAGGCCTCCCCTGAAAGCTGGATTCCCACCGATATTGTGTTTCAAATCGTAGCCCACTAGCTCAAAAGTAAGCGCTAAAAAGTCCTGCCAAAATCACATAGGTCGTCATGTTACAATTTAGTCAATAAAGGCCGACTACTGGACCGAAACTGAGTGCTTTAACGCTCGCCACTCTGCCCCACAGCCGTCCAGAGACTCGAGGGAGGCGTCCCCTGAAAGCTGGATTCCCACCGATCGTTTGTTTCAAATCTTAGCCCACGAGCTCAAAAGTAGGCGCTAAAAAGTCATGTCAAAGTCACATAGGTCGTCATGTTACAATTTAGTCAATAAAGGCCTACCTACTGGAGCGAAAACGAGTGCTTTGACGCTCGCCGTTCGGCCCCACGAGCTCCGAGAGGCTTGGAAGAGGCCTCCCTTTAAAGCTGGATTCCCAAGGCTTGTCTGTGTAAATTCCTAGCCCGCTAGGCAGAAATTAGGCGACCTAAAGTCGTGCCGAAGTCAAATTGGTCGTCATGGTACTCGAGCAAAACTGAGTGCTTTAACGCTCGCCACTCGGCCCCAAAGCCGTCCAGAGACTCGGGGGAGGACTCCCCTGTAAGCTGGATTCCCACCAATCGTTTGTTTCAAATCTTAGCGCACTAGGTAAAAAGTAAAAGCTAAAAAGTCCTGCCAAAGTCACATAGGTCGTCATGTTACAATTTAGTCAAAAGCCTACTACTGGAGAGAAACCGAGTGCTTTGACGCTCGCCGTTCGGCCTCACGAGCTCCGAGAGGCTTGGAAGAGGCCTCCCTTGAAAGCTGGATTCCCAAGGCTTGTCTGTGTAAATTCCTAGCCCGCTAGACAGAAATTAGGCGACCTAAAGTCGTGCCGAAGTCAAATCGGTCGTCATGGTACTCGAGCGAAACTGAGTGCTTTAACGCTCGCCGCTCGGCCCCAAAGCCGTCCAGAGACTCGGGAGAGGACTCCCCTGAAAGCTGGATTCCCACCGATCGTTTGTTTCAAATCTTAGCCCACTAGCTCAAAAGTAAGCGCTAAAACGTCCTGCCAAATTCACCTAGGTCATCATGTTACAATTTAGTCAATAAAGGCCTACTACTGGAGCGAAACCGAGTGCTTCGACGCTCGCCGTTCGGCCACACGACCTCTGAGAGGCTTGGAAGAAGCCTCCCCTGAAAGCTGGATTGCCAAGGATTGTCTGTGTGAATTCCTAGCCCGCTAGGCTGAAATTAAGCGACCTAAATTCGTGCCGAAGTCAAATCGGTCGTCATGGTACTCGAGCGAAATTGAGTGCTTTAATGCTCGCCGCTCGGCCCCACAGCCATCCAGAGACTCGGGGGAGGACTCCCCTGAAAGCTGGATTCCCACCGATAATTTGATTCAAATCTTAGCCCACTTGCTCAAAAGTAAGCGCTAAAAAGTCCTGCCAAAGTCACATAGGTTGTCATGTTACAATTTAGTCAATAAAGGCCTACTACTGGAGCGAAACCGAGTGCTTTGACGCTCGCCGTTCGGCCCCACGACCTCCGAGATGCTTGGAAGAGGCCTCCCCTGAAAGCTGGATTCCCACCGATCGTTTGTTTCAAATCTTAGCCCACTAGCTCAAAAGTAGGCGCTAAAACGTCCTGCCAAAATCACATAGGTCGTCATGTTACAATTTAGTCAATAAAGGCCTACTACTGGACCAGAACTGAGTGCTTTAACGCTCGCCACTCTGCCCCACAGCCGTCCAGAGAATCGGGGGAGGCCTCCCCTGAAAGCTGTATTCCCACCGATCGTTTGTTTCAAATCTTAGCGCACTAGGTCAAAAGTAAGCGCTAAAAAGTCCTGCCAAAGTCACATAGGTTGTCATGTTACAATTTAGTCAATAAAGGCCGACGACTGGAGCGAAACCGAGTGCTTTGACGCTCGCCGTTCGGGCACACGACCTCCGAGAGGCTTGGAAGAGGCCTCCCCTGAAAGCTGGATTCCCAAGGCTTGTCTGTGTAAATTCCTAGCCCGCTAGGCAGAAATTAGGCGACCTAAAGTCGTGCCAAAGTCAAATCGGTCGTCATGGTACTCGAGCGAAACTGAGTGCTTTAACGCTCGCCACTCTGCCCCACAGCCGTCCAGAGACTCGGGGGAGGCGTACCCTGAAAGCTGGATTCCCACCGATCGTTTGTTTCAAATCTTAGCCCACTTGCTCAAAAGTAGGCGCTAAAAAGTCATGCCAAAGTCACATAGGTCGTCATGTTACAATTTAGTCAATAAAGGCCTACTACTGGAGCAAAAACGAGTGCTTTGACGCTCGCCGTTCGGCCCCACGACCTCCGAGATGCTTGGAAGAGGCCTCCCCTGAAAGCTGGATTCCCACCGATCGTTTGTTTCAAATCTTAGCCCACTAGCTAAAAAGTAGGCGCTAAAACGTCCTGCCAAAGTCACAGGTCGTCACGTTACAATTTAGTCAATAAAGGCCTACTACTGGAGAGAAACCGAGTGCTTTGACGCTCGCTGTTCGGCCCCACAGCTGTCCAGAGCCTCGGGGGAGGCCTCCCCTGAAAGCTGGATTCCCACCGATCGTTTGTTTCAAATCTTAGCGCACTAGGTCAAAAGTAAGCGCTAAAAAGTCCTGCCAAAGTAACATAGGTTGTCATGTTACAATTTAGTCAATAAAGGCCTACTACTGGAGCGAAACAGAATACTTTGACGCTCGCCGTTCGGGCCCACGACCTCCGAGAGGCTTGGAAGAGGCCTCCCCTGAAAGCTGGATTCCCACCGATCGTTTGTTTCAAATCTTCGCCCAGTAACTGAAAAGTAGGCGCTAAAAAGTCCTGCCAAAATCACATAGGTCGTCATGTTACAATTTAGTCAATAAAGGCCTACTACTGGACCGGAACTGAGTGCTTTAACGCTCGCCACTCTGCCCCACAGCCGTCCAGAGACTCGGGGGAGGCCTCCACTGAAAGCCGGATTCCCACTGATAATGTGTTTCAAATCTTAGCCCACTAGCTCAAAAGTAAGCACTAAAAAGTCCTGCCAAAATCACATAGGTCGTCATGTTACAATTTAGTCAATAAAGGCCTACTACTGGACCGAAACTGAGTGCTTTAACGCTCGCCACTCTGCCCCACAGCCGTCCAGAGACTCGGGGGAGGCGTCCCCTGAAAGCTGGATTCCCACCGATCGTTCGTTTCAAATCTTAGCCCACTAGCTCAAAAGTAGGCGCTAAAAGGTCATGCCAAAGTCACATAGGTCGTCATGTTACAATTTAGTCAATAAAGGCCTACTACTGGAGAGAAAACGAGTGCTTTGACGCTCGCCGTTAGGCCCCACAACCTCTGAGAGGCTTGGAAGTGGCCTCCCCTGAAAGCTGGATTCCCAAGGCTTGTCTGTGTAAATTCCTAGCCCGCTAGGCAGAAATTAGGCGACCTAAAGTCGTGCCGAAGTCAAATCGGTCGTCATGGTACTCGAGCGAAACTGAGTGCTTTAACGCTCGCCGCTCGGCCCCACAGCCGTCCAGAGACTCGGGGGAGGCCTCCCCTGAAAGCTGGATTCCCACCGATATTGTGTTTCAAATCGTAGCCCACTAGCTCAAAAGTAAGCGCTAAAAAGCCCTGCCAAAGTCACATAGGTCGTCATGTTACAATTTAGTCAATAAAGGCCTACTAATGGAGCGAAACCGACTGCTTTGACGCTCGCCGTTCAGCCCCACGACCTCTGAGAGGCTTGAAAGAGGCCTCCCCTGAAAGCTGGATTCCCAAGGATTGTCTGTGTGAATTCCTAGCCCGTTAGGCTGAAATTAAGCGACCTAAAGTCGTGCCGAAGTCAAATCGGTCGTCATGGTACTCGAGCGAAACTGAGTGCTTTAACGCTCGCCGCTCGGCCCCACAGCCGTCCAGAGACTCGGGGGAGGACTCCCCTGAAAGCTGGATTCCCACCGATAATGTGTTTCAAATCTTAGCCCACTAGCTCAAGAGTAAGCGCTAAAAAGTCCTGCCAAAATCACATAGGTCGTCATGTTACAATTTAGTCAATAAAGGCCTACTACTGGACCGAAACTGAGTGCTTTAACGCTCGCCACTCTGCCCCACAGCCGTCCAGAGACTCGGGGGAGGCGTCCCCTGAAAGCTGGATTCCGACCGACTGTTTGATTCAAATCTTAGCCCACTAGCTCAAAAGTAGGCGCTAAAAAGTCATGCCAAAGTCACATAGGTCGTCATGTTACAATTTAGTCAATAAAGGCCTACTACTGGAGCGAAAACGAGTGCTTTGACGCTCGCCGTTAGGCCCCACAACCTCTGAGAGGCTTGGAAGTGGCCTCCCCTGAAAGCTGGATTCCCAAGGCTTGTCTGTGTAAATTCCTAGCCCGCTAGGCAGAAATTAGGCGACCTAAAGTCGTGCCGAAGTCAAATCGGTCGTCATGGTACTCGAGCGAAACTGAGTGCTTTAACGCTCGCCGCTCGACCCCACGACCTCCGAGAGGCTCGGAAGAGGCCTCCCCTGAAAGCTGGATTCCCACCGATCGTTTGTTTTAAATCTTAGCCCAGTAGCTAAAAAGTAGGCGCAAAAAAGTCCTGCCAAAGTCACAGCGGTTGTCATGTTACAATTTAGTCAATAAAGGTCTACTACTGGAGCGAAACCGAGTGCTATGACGCTCGCCGTTCGGCCCCACGACCTCCGAGAGGCTTGGAAGAGGCCTCCCCTGAAAGCTGGATTCCCAAGGATTGTCTGTGTGAATTCCTAGCCCGCTAGGCTGAAATTAAACGACCTAAAGTCGTGCCAAAGTCAAATCGGTCGTCATGGTACTCGAGCGAAACCGAGTGCTTTGACGCTCGCCGCTCGGCCCCACAGCCGTCCAGAGACTCGGGGGAGGCCTCCCCTGAAAGCTGGATTCCCACCGATATTGTGTTTCAAATCGTAGCCCACTAGCTCAAAAGTAAGCGCTAAAAAGCCCTGCCAAAGTCACATAGGTCGTCATGTTACAATTTAGTCAATAAAGGCCTACTAATGGAGCGAAACCGACTGCTTTGACGCTCGCCGTTCAGCCCCACAACCTCTGAGAGGCTTGAAAGAGGCCTCCCCTGAAAGCTGGATTCCCAAGGATTGTCTGTGTGAATTCCTAGCCCGTTAGGCTGAAATTAAGCGACCTAAAGTCGTGCCGAAGTCAAATCGGTCGTCATGGTACTCGAGCGAAACTGAGTGCTTTAACGCTCGCCGCTCGGCCCCACAGCCGTCCAGAGACTCGGGGGAGGACTCCCCTGAAAGCTGGATTCCCACCGATAATGTGTTTCAAATCTTAGCCCACTAGCTCAAGAGTAAGCGCTAAAAAGTCCTGCCAAAATCACATAGGTCGTCATGTTACAATTTAGTCAATAAAGGCCTACTACTGGACCGAAACTGAGTGCTTTAACGCTCGCCACTCTGCCCCACAGCCGTCCAGAGACTCGGGGGAGGCGTCCCCTGAAAGCTGGATTCCGACCGACTGTTTGATTCAAATCTTAGCCCACTAGCTCAAAAGTAGGCGCTAAAAAGTCATGCCAAAGTCACATAGGTCGTCATGTTACAATTTAGTCAATAAAGGCCTACTACTGGAGCGAAAACGAGTGCTTTGACGCTCGCCGTTAGGCCCCACAACCTCTGAGAGGCTTGGAAGTGGCCTCCCCTGAAAGCTGGATTCCCAAGGCTTGTCTGTGTAAATTCCTAGCCCGCTAGGCAGAAATTAGGCGACCTAAAGTCGTGCCGAAGTCAAATCGGTCGTCATGGTACTCGAGCGAAACTGAGTGCTTTAACGCTCGCCGCTCGACCCCACGACCTCCGAGAGGCTCGGAAGAGGCCTCCCCTGAAAGCTGGATTCCCACCGATCGTTTGTTTTAAATCTTAGCCCAGTAGCTAAAAAGTAGGCGCAAAAAAGTCCTGCCAAAGTCACAGCGGTTGTCATGTTACAATTTAGTCAATAAAGGTCTACTACTGGAGCGAAACCGAGTGCTATGACGCTCGCCGTTCGGCCCCACGACCTCTGAGAGGCTTGGAAGAGGCCTCCCCTGAAAGCTGGATTCCCAAGGATTGTCTGTGTGAATTCCTAGCCCGCTAGGCTGAAATTAAACGACCTAAAGTCGTGCCAAAGTCAAATCGGTCGTCATGGTACTCGAGCGAAACCGAGTGCTTTGACGCTCGCCGTTCGGGCCCACGACATCCGAGAGGCTTGGAAGAGGCCTCCCCTGAAAGCTGGATTCCCACCGATCGTTTGTTTCAAATCTTAGCCCAGTAGCTGAAAAGTAGGCGCTAAAATGTCCTGCCAAAATCGCATAGGTCGTCATGTTACAATTTAGTCAATAAAGGCCTACTACTGGAGCGAAACCGAGTGCTTTGACGCTCGCCGTTCGGGCCCACGACCTCCAAGAGGCTTGGAAGAGGCCTCCCCTGAAAGCTGGATTCCCAAGGATTGTCTGTGTGAATTCCTAGCCCGCTAGGCTGAAATTAAGCGACCTAAAGTCGTGCCGAAGTCAAATCGGTCGTCATGGTACTCGAGCGAAACTGAGTGCTTTAACGCTCGCCGCTCGGCCCCAAAGCCGTCCAGGACTCCCCTGAAAGCTGGAGTCCCACCGATCGTTTGTTTCAAATCTTAGCGCACTAGGTCAAAAGTAAAAGCTAAAAAGTCCTGCCAAAGTCACATAGGTCGTCATGTTACAATTTAGTCAAAAGCCTACTACTGGAGAGAAACCGAGTGCTTTGACGCTCGCCGTTCGGCCTCACGAGCTCCGAGAGGCTTGGAAGAGGCCTCCCCTGAAAGCTGGATTCCCACCGATCGTTTGTTTCAAATCTTAGCCCAGTAGCTGAAAAGTAGGCGCAAAAAAGTCCTGCCAAAATCACATAGGTTGTCATGTTACAATTTAGTCAATAAAGGCCTACTACTGGAGAGAAACCGAATGCTTTGACGCTCGCCGCTCGGCCCCACAACCTCTGAGAGGCTTGGAAGAGGCCTCCCCTGAAAGCTGGATTCCCACCGATCGTTTGTTTCAAATCTTAGCCCACTAGCTCAAAAGTAAGCGCTACAAAGTCCTGCCAAAATCACATAGGTTGTCATGTTACAATTTAGTCAATAAAAGCCTACTACTGGAGCGAAACCGAGTGCTTTGACGCTCGCCGTTCGGCCTCACGAGCTCCGAGAGGCTTGGAAGAGGCCTCCCTTTAAAGCTGGATTCCCAAGGCTTGTCTGTGTAAATTCCTAGCCCGCAAGGCAGAAATTAAGCGACCTAAAGTCGTGCCGAAGTCAAATCGGTCGTCATGGTACTTGAGCGAAACTGAGTGCTTTAACGCTCGCTGCTCGGCCCCACAGCCGTCCAGAGACTCGGGGGAGGCCTCCCCTGAAAGCTGGTTTCCCACCGATCGTTTGTTTCAAATCTTAGCCCACTAGCTCAAAAGTAGGCGCTAAAAAGTCCTGCCTAAATCACATAGGTCGTCATGTTACAATTTACTCAATAAAGGCCAACTACTGGAGAGAAACCGAGTGCTTAGA
Source organism: Phycodurus eques (assembly GCF_024500275.1). Lineage (NCBI taxonomy): Eukaryota > Metazoa > Chordata > Actinopteri > Syngnathiformes > Syngnathidae > Phycodurus > Phycodurus eques. Next base: position 1,273 of record NW_026904202.1, on the reverse strand, counting down.
CTCTCGCCGTTCGCCCCCACAGCCGTCCAGAGACTCGGGGGAGGCCTCCCCTGAAAGCTGGATTCCCACCGATCGTTTGTTTCAAATCTTAACCCACTAGCTCAAACGTAAGCGCTAAAAAGTCCTGCCAAAGTCACATAGGTCGTCATGTTACAATTTAGTCAATAAAAGCCTACTACTTGAGCGAAACTGAGTGCTTTAACGCTCGCCGCTCGGCCGCACAGCCTTCCAGAGACTCGGGGGAGGACTCCCCTGAAAGCTGGATTCCCACCGATCGTTTGTTTCAAATCTTAGCGCACTAGGTCAAAAGTAAGCGCTAAAAAGTCCTCCCAAAGTCACATAGGTTGTCATGTTACAATTTAGTCAATAAAGGCCTACTACTGGAGCGAAACCGAGTGCTTTGACGCTCGCCGTTCGCCCCCACAGCCGTCCAGAGACTCGGGGGAGGCCTCCCCTGAAAGCTGGATTCCCACCGATCGTTTGTTTCAAATCTTAGCCCACTAGCTCAAAAGTAAGCGCTAAAAAGTCCTGCCAAAGTCACATAGGTCGTCATGTTACAATTTAGTCAATAAAAGCCTACTACTGGAGCGAAACCGAGTGCTTTGACGCTCGCCGTTCGCCCCCACAGCCGTCCAGAGACTCGGGGGAGGCCTCCCCTGAAAGCTGGATTCCCACCGATCGTTTGTTTCAAATCTTAGCCCACTAGCTCAAAAGTAAGCGCTACAAAGTCCTGCCAAAATCACATAGGTCGTCATGTTACAATTTAGTCAATAAAAGCCTACTACTTGGAAGAGGCCTCCCTTTAAAGCTGGATTCCCAAGGCTTGTCTGTGTAAATTCCTAGCCCGCAAGGCAGAAATTAAGCGACCTAAAGTCGTGCCGAAGTCAAATCGGTCGTCATGGTACTTGAGCGAAACTGAGTGCTTTAACGCTCGCTGCTCGGCCCCACAGCCTTCCTGAGACTCGGGGGTGGACTCCCCTGAAAGCTGGATTCCCACCGATCGTTTGTTTCAAATCTTAGCGCACTAGGTCAAAAGTAAGCGCTAAAAAGTCCTCCCAAATTCACATAGGTTGTCATGTTACAATTTAGTCAATAAAGGCCTACTACTGGAGCGAAACCGAGTGCTTTGACGCTCGCCGTTCGGGCCCACGACCTCCGAGAGGCTTGGAAGAGGCCTCCCCTGAAAGCTGGCTTCCCACCGATCGTTTGTTTCTAATCTTAGCCCAGTAGCTCAAAAGTAGGCGCTAAAAAGTCCTGCCAAAATCACATAGGT